>NC_034590.1:43322974-43330474 GCF_900095145.1 Mus pahari | reverse complement strand
TGCTCTTGGGCTCAGGCTAGCCTGCTCCCTTGGCTTCACCAGTAACAGGGGTTACAAGTCCATGTGATCTCCTTTGGCCTACACAAAGCAATACAGTCCTTCTAAGGCAATGGGTTCTTTCTAAAGGTTTTCGAACCCTTGCTACCCATTGTACACAGAAGATATTTAGCAAGTAACACATCAGAGTTTATAACCAATCTTGAGGCATATGGCTTATCAGTTTTAATCAGCATCTGAATGAACATCTGTGAGCAACCGAGGCTCTGCCAAGTCACCTGTTTGAGGCCATGGCTGGCATGGCAAATAGAGGTTTAGATGTCTTGATAGCATGCAGTGTTGTCAGCCTTACTTCCTCTTCAGTCTCATTGACAATCCCTCAGTCTCACACAGCACCGTGTGTGCCTGCCCCTTTGCCTGGGTGTGGCCCTGGCCCAGGCCCAGGCATTCTAGTGAGTAATGCAGGAGAAAGACGGTGATGACTGAAAGGTATTAAACAAATACAGATGGCATCGTGGCCAGTGTTGACCGAGCTACCTCCTAGGCCTGAAGCTGCTCAAGGCATCTCAGAGCACACGGGAGACAATGATTCCCATTCCCCAGATCCCCCTCTCAGTCAGGAAGTGGTAACACGTGCCTCTCTCCACGTGGCCAGAGCAACATCAAGCGAAGTGTGCTTCCTTCATTCTCTGTTAAAGTAGAGCCTAAAGTAGAATTTTCCAAGTTCTTCCTCTCATTTACTGTTCCTAGTTCTTTGAGAAACAGACCAATCTACCTGCCTCTCAGTAACCTACAGCTCTGTATCTCAGACCTGAAACCCTCATCCTCATAGCCCAGTCTCTCATGGTCATCTTTAGACCTGGGTCAAGTTAAATGCAGACATGGGTCCTGCTGTCACAGCTCCCTAGCTTGCCTGGAGACCTGGGCCCCACTGTCACAGCTCCCTAGCTTGCCTGGAGACCTGGGTCCCACTGTCACAGCTCCCTAGCTTGCCTGGAGACCTGGGTCCNAGAGAGAGAGAGAGAGAGAGAGAGAGAGAGAGCACACACACATTCATAAATACTCCGTTGTCATGTGAATGTAGAGATGCACTTTTAATTACTCAAAGAAAAACTTATGTTCTTAGCTAACTAAAGTCTCGAGGAAAAAAGGAAACACAAAAATAATGGCAGTTATTTACAGATACGTAACAACATGAGGATCATAAGCAGGGGTATCAGAAAAGGTGGGACATGTAGATATATTTCATGTTGTATAATGATACGAAATCATTTTGTTATTTTATTATTTTGAAGTATTTTTAAAATTAATTTTAGGTTAAAATAAAGTAATAGAATTTATTATGATTTAAGTAAGGTAACTCGTTATACTTTGTTTGAATTCATCTACTTCCCTAACCTATGCCTCCTCTCCTCACCATTCATTTTTCCTAAATCTGACCTCACCCCTGACTTTCAAGTCATGTGTTCCGCCTTTCCTTCCTTTACCCACTTCCATTAAAATATAGTCCTTTCCTCTTGCAATCAGGGGTTGTGAACTAGGAATGAGTCAGCACTCAGGTGATTTCCTGTAAACCTGCTTCCCACCTTAATTTGTAAAATAAAGGAGAGCTGATGATTAGGCAGATAGAAGGGAAGGTGGAGTGGAAGGTAAGAAGAGAGAAGAAGGGGAAAATGGCAGAGGAAGAGGAAGAAGAAAAGTGGAGCAGATGCACAAGACCTGGAGAATCCGCAAGTTCTAAAGGGTCTCATAGGGCGGGAAATATGGTAGTGTAGCGGTAAATCTGCCCAATCTAGGCACACAGCATGTATTCATATTAATTGTGTTGTGTTTTCCTTGCCAGGGCATATTTGGGTTGGAGATTTACCGCCACAAGTAAGGTGATGTGTTCCCTGGCATTTGAAATACTTAGGAACTCTAGAAGAGTTCAAACGTTCTTTTCCTTCCTGCCCTAGATCTGTGCTATTCTAGTCAAGACATGTGGAGCATATATGACAGACGCTCTATGAATGTTACAAACAGCTTTCAGGGAAGCCAAGAATACGTACAGAAGAATACAGAGCTGGGGAGTCAGGTATCAGGTATATGTTTTCCCACGTTTATAGATGAAGGCTGCATTATACAAAATGAAGCATTTGAATCTTATTATCTAAGCTTGTCTGTATTGGAAACCATCTTCTCTACTGCCAGCCCCACCCTTGTCCCCTCTCTGGAAAAATTTTTTACCCACTGTGGACTATAATAAACAACAGGTTGTTTTTTGTTTGTTTGTTTTCTGACATTGAATTTCTTCTGCTCCTCACTTGAAAATCTAAAACTTCTATAAATCTAGCAATAACTCCCCCAAAGATATTTACTCTGTTTACACTCTATTTAACCTATGGGAAAGTTATCCATAATTCTATGAACTTTGTGAGTGACAGACTATACAGATATTTTCCATTATCCAGGGCAGTTAGACTTTTAAGGCCTTGTAAGAATATTAGGTCTGAAAGCCAGTGCTTCCTAGCCTTTCGGCTCCCCATATACTACACTAAAGAAGTTGGGGGTCTATGATGCACGAGCTACTCTGAAATAAGCATAGATTCTAGCTACATTTTTCAAAAACATGTTAGAAATGCTATTTAGTAAAGATGTTTATTTATGTCGTGTTATTCCTTTAGTTTTATATGCAGCATATGTTTGATTTTATAGATATTATAAATATGAGTTTAATGAGTATAAATATGAATTTAATGATATATGAATATGATTTTAGTTTTTTTCCCCTGACTTTTATTTGTTGACAAAGGAGGTCTACCACAGCCTCTGGAGTCCCACACATCTTTGTTAAGTGCATAGAACTATTGCGTCCTTTAATTCCCCCTCTCTTTAGGTTGTTCAATAGCTAATTTCTCATATAACCAATCTTGATGATTAATGTTGTCAACTTAAAATAATGTAGAAATACTTGGGAGATGGGCCCCTGGGAGGGTATAACAGTGGTGGATTATCTTGATTGTGTTGAGTAGGATGGGAAGGCCAGCCCACTGTGGGTGGCACCATTCCCTAGCTAGATTCCCTAGATGGTCTAAGTGGACAAACAAAGCTAAGCATTATAGTGCATCTGGTTCTTAACTATGAGTGTAAAGAGAACAGCTTTTTCTAGATCATGTCCCTTGTCTTTCTCACAGTGGTAGACTGTACTCTATAACTGTGGGCTAAAAAGAACTCTTTACCCTTAAGTCGTTTGTGCCAGAGTTTTTTTCTTACAACAAGGAGAAAAGAAAATGATGCAACTCTCCTATGCAACATGGCTCATTCTGTAGTTACTCCATGAGGACAGTAAGCACTTTCTCATACTATTTAACATCTGGATGTTCACAGAACCCATGAAGAAGAGATAAGGAGGGCTAACTTAATAGACTGTCATCTGCTGAAAAAGTCATTATGTTTAACATACTCTCGTTGGATGATATACAAAAGATCTGCCTTTCTTGTGCCATGTACCACCACTGGGGTCCAGAAAAAGGTAGATGGGGTCATCAACATATGACCTTACTAACAGCAAGGTGGGGCTAAGGACTCTGGGATGCTGAGTGCATTGCTATGAAATGCAGAACACAGAGGTACCAATGAACTTGGTGACTCACCAGATACAAAGAAGGAGGATACCTGGCTGTCACCAAGTGCACTGAAATCCAGTGGAAAGAAGGAGCTTTTTAAATTCATCAGTGCTATTTTTCTTTCAGTTTGATGAAACAACTCCATGCCGTTTTGACGTAGGTATACATTGAAATTATTATCCCAAAGAAAAAGAGAAGAAGAATGTAACAGAATAAACATAGCATTAGAGTTCTAAAGAACTAAATGAGATGGTGGTGATAAATAATCAAGGTAAAAAGAAAACTACATTTCAAAATTAAAGTTTCCTTTCTCTCATCAAAAGTTTTGATTGTTTTCAATATGATACTTATTATTTTTGATTTTCTAACAGTAATTCTAAATAATTAAAGGATGCTGAATTTGGTGTCGGGCAAATAAGTTTTTGGCAATGTGAACAGAACATAGTTTGAAAAGTATAAAACAAAATCAGCTACACATTAAAAAAAAGTTTTCTCAAACTTTTTGCACAGACATTTAAAATAGTGGAGTTAAAAGAAATCCTGTTTCCCACAAAACCAGCCACTCTCCTCACGCCCCTTTCGAATCAAGTTAAGGAGCAAAACCCTCTTGGGTAAATTCTTGCAAAGCTAATACAATCCAGACAGGCATCTTGAAACTTGAAACAGAAAAAACAAAATTATCCAATGGAAATCCTTCATTAGCAATCCCTGGTTCAATGGAACTTAGAAAACGTGGAAGCAACGTGGCCTCAATGTGTCACTGGTGATAATGATCTCATGTCTAGCCTGTGCTTTTTACTCAGATGGATCCCATGCATTTCTCCTCATTTACTTAGGTGTGGGAAACAGGCAGTTGATGATTATTACTAGTTAACAATTGCTGGAATGTCATTAAATCTAAGAACGTAGGCTGGCAACTAGCTTCTGTCTCCACCCCCAAGAGATTCAAGAAACTGAACCACAGGACTCACCCAATACATCCTACTCACACATCTAAAGAAATTCAGTAGGAAGGAAGCATTCTACTAGTAACCCATGTTTACATCAGATGGATGCTTGTCTGACAAATAAAAATAATAAGAACCTCCATCACTTCTTGTAAGGAGAATGTTTGTTTATTATTACTTTCCAAACTCTTCCCAGAATTCTTCTGGCAAGTATTACATCATCTCAGAGTAAATTAGGCTGGACGTCCCAATCCATGCATAAATTCTGGCCCAGGATCTCATCTAACTTGCCACCAAACACAGACTCTTTGGCATGGAATTCAGCTCAGCAATGAAAGTGAGTTTGTAAAACTTAGTAAGGCAGCAGAGTTCTCCTCTACAGTGACAGAGGGCTGATTTCAAGAACTGTTGCAGAGTAAGAGGAAACCAGGTGACTTTGCATTTGTTTGACACCTGCACTTTGCATCAATCCTAACATCTCTTAGAAATGAATCAATTGCCGGGTGTGGTGGCACACGCCTTTAATCCCAGCACTTGGGAGGCAGAGGCAAGCAGATTTCTCAGTTCTAGGCGAGCCTGGTCTACAGAGTGAGTTCCAGGACAGCCAGGGCTATACAGAGAAACCCTGTCTCGAAAAAATTAAAAAAAAATAATAAAAATAAAAGAAAGAAAGAAAGAAAAGAAAGAAATGAATCAATTGCTGTCTGGAAAACAGTAACTCTACTTCAGATGGATGCTAATAGAATTATGTTAAGCAGGCTCTCTTTAAGCTAGATTATTGAGTATATTTGCCTTGGAATTTGAATCATGAACTGTGCAAAAAGACTGAGAATGTTTTAGGACATAGCTCTCCACCTATTGTTAAATGCTGAATATACATACCATCTTATTCCCATGTCACCACTGACATAGAGGGGCTGGATGTTCCATAGAGGGGCTATCGCAAGCAATGTTGGAAGGATCATGGAAAACATGTTGATGGTTTTCTGCTGAGTGAAAGTTTAGGACTGGAGGTACACAGTCATGAATATGTATGCATATCTAATTCTAGAAACTGAAGGGTTATCCAAATTGGTTGTACCAATTTCCACTCTCCCTACCCGAGTATTAAATTCAACATGTCCAATGCCTTTATCATCAGTAGACATTGTCATAGGTTTGTTGGCATTTGGCAGGATGATGAATTTCATCACCTCATATTTGTGTGATGATCTAATGTTGCAATTTCATTTTAACTTCTCCGTTAATGCTTTGAGCTCTATTCTTTATGAGGAAATTTTTGCATGTATCAACCATGTGGCCATTTTTTTTTTTTTGTGATATGATCGCTAAGTCCTACAGCTCAATTGTCAAATTAGATTACTTCAAAACTGTCTTCCTTTTTTTTTTTTTAAATCACTTCTCTAGCCTGACAATGAGTCTTTTGTTATGATAACATTCTTCCCCTTTGACCTCATTTGAACTAGGCACCTACCTACATCTTTCTAATGAGGCTCATGACCATGGAGTCTTTTAGACTTATTTAGTCTGATTTTATCATCAAACCTGTGCGATCTGATTCATCAATATCTCTGAATGGTATTTAATGGACTTTCTTTCTTCCTACATGCAAATAATATTTTATTAACAAAAGCCCTATCTAGTTAAATGAGCAGAATGCTCTACTTAACAGTTCTTCTCAGTCATTCTCCATCTCTTGAACCCTTCCCTGGTCTTTGTTTCTAAACATCAATGTCCTTACTACATTAGGAGTTCAGCCTACTTGCCCTTTCGCCAACTGCAGAAGTCCCCAGTCCAACACTTTCAGATAAAGTCTGTCTTGTGGACTTTTTTCTGGTAACTTCATCCACTTGGCAGAAAATCTCAAGGAGGGGGTTTTAATTTTAAAATAATTTACATCATAATTTATGTTTTTAATATTTTTGTGTTGTGTTTGTAAAATAGTTACTAGTGCAACTTAAATTTGTTTTTCATTTTTTGAAGTAGAAGACAAGCAATCTATGGGTGTTTTTCTCCAATCAGCAATATGCTGCGTCAAGCTGGGACATGATTAAATGGACACTAATTATTGAAATAATAAGCTATTTCTGTTTTCACAATGGAAATTGTATCCAAACTCATGAAGTCCCCCCTGCCCCAAATAATATCGTCAATCTGTCTTTATTACTAAACAAGCAAACTCTACCTTGTTTATACTATAAATGGCTCACCCAACCTTGGTATTCCACACTGAGAAACTAACTTTGGTCAATGGCTACTAGAAATTACACTTCTAAATCTCTTAGCAGGAATTACTCTCCACTAACAAACTTTAAATATGGCTTTGAGCAGTGTCTGCTATGATGGAAAACCCATGAGGAGTGCTGTTAACGCTCCATTGGATCATTTATCTAGATAGCCTGAGTAAATGAGTGAACCTGCTTCAATTTTACAAATAACGATGTTTTGCCAGATCTTTCCTATATAACACAGTAGGGCAAATGTGAAAATGGCCGTGAGAATGAATGTTTTTGATACATCATACATTAGGACAGCTGTCCACTGGTTGGGAGAGAGGAAAGAACATCAGTCCTCCTACAATGCCTGCAGAGCCAACACACTAGTGTTTCCTCTAAATGAGACAAAACCTGCCATGATACTTTTGTTGTTCTCCCAAGCAGCATCTTTTTAAAAGGTCGTACTGCAAGGCATTTGGCAATGTAGAATTTAAAAAAAAAATATTCATTAAACATCCTTCTACAAAGGATATACTGAATTGCATTTTGTTTGATACTAAAATGAGAAGCCCACCATCCCTATTATTACAGAGACTATGAAAGAGTCAATATGGCCCAGATCACACAAATAGTAGGGTTTTTTTTTCTTTCTGAATTAAGGGTTATGTGTAGTGTTTCTGCCTGCACGCAGACCGGCGCCTTGTCTGCATGGGCAGAACACCTTGGGGTGGGTTC
>NC_034590.1:43306287-43321427 GCF_900095145.1 Mus pahari | reverse complement strand
CAGGGAGAAACTCCCAACCTGTCTACAAGAGGCGGAACACAAGGCTTAGAGGGAGGAGCCAACAGTTATGCCCTGTAGTTTCATTACACTTGCTCTTCTGGTTGGCATTAGACTTCTACTAGATGGAATTATTTATCAATGTGGGGGTGCTACCTAATATTTAATCTTCCATAGCAGGGTGTCCACACCAGTCCATCCATCCTAGAACAAGATACAGGAGGTTTAAAAGCACATCGCTGTGACTGGAGTGTGATATAGGAGAGTGTTAAGCAAGACTCTAGTCCCCAGTTTCTTGTGTTTGCAGTAGATTTCTTAGTTTTCTTCATTGTTTGATTGCCCTTTAATGAAATGTTTCATTACAGTACATGTATTCACTAGGAATCTTCAGGACAGCGCACTCTTCGTTGTCTGGTAAATAACCAGGTAAGGAACAGAAAAGCTTTGAAATCTTACAGCACCCTGGAACTCCAGTTTTAATATTATGCCTTATATGAAACAATGAACGTACAGTGGACTTCACCAGACCATGTCCTATAAAAGCCCTATTGTTATTAATTATGTTGTTAATGTCTTTATGGTTAGTCATAATCTTGAGTGTGAAGTGGTGAAAAGGGGACTCAGAGTGGAACCAGCAGGGGCTTTGCCATCAGCTCACCAGCTCTACTCCAGGCTTCGTTTACATGCTCGGTGAACTCAAACTAATGCTTTCAGGATTTTGAATCTGTAGGTCCATCTCTACGGAGTGATATAGCTATACAAATATGATATAACCCCATTAACCTAGAGTTTGTTGTCATAGGTACCTATGATGTCAAGGTACTATTCTAATGCATCAAGGATTGCCCAGGGGCTACATATTTCATCAGGTATAGATCAGTCAAGATAGGCATTCTAAAAAGCCAAATAGAAGATTGCTAAGAGTATCTTGAGAATCTAAAGTGAACTATATTTAAATGATCAGGCAATTAGGCTAATGTGAAGGCATTGCTAGACCTGGATTTTAAATGTTTGTAAGAGGACCACTGATAAGGGTGTTTTCCACAGAGGGATGATGGAAACTTTAGGCCAAATACACCGCTTTAGGCCATGAGAGCAGGCCCTTAAAGGAGAATGTGGGGCTCCAGTCTCCTCCTTGATTTCCCTCAGATCCAGACCTAAAGGCAACTGGATTTACTCTACTACACACTCACACTCTGATGGGCTTTCTTAGATCCAAAGGAAACAAGATCAGTGAATCACAGATTAGACATCTGTGAGGAAAAAGAAATATCCCGAGTAATCTTACCAAATCAAACCCAAAGTCAGGTCTAAAAGTTATCAAAGCCAAAGTCATCATTTTTTAACCTGAGTTAGAAGACCACTTTCTATTGAAATATAAATGGTACAGGATCCAAAACAAGAAGAAATATCCTGCTTTTTTATTCTGGACTTAGAAAACCAAACCCTCAGATCTAAGGTACTGCCCTAATCGACGTCTTAGTTGGGATGTTCTTGCTGTGAAGAAACACTATGATCACAACAACTCATAAAGAAAAACATATAATTGTGGTTTGTTTATACTTTCAGAAGTTTAGTCCATTATTGTCATGGCAGAAAGCATGGCAGCGTGTAGGCAGACACAGTGCTAGAGAAAGAGCTGACAAGTTCTACATCTTGATTCACAGGTAACAGAAGTAAATGGCATACCATCTCCTATGCTTGAGCATAGGAGACTTCAAAGTGATACAATAAGACTACAATAAGACTACACATACTCCCAAAAAGCCACATCTCCTAATAGTACCACTCCCTATGGGTCAAGTATTCAAAAACATGAACCTATAGAGCCCATTCCTATTCAAACCACCACAGTCACCAATCAACAAAAAGGAAGACATGTGGGTGTGGAACATAGATGCTCTCGACTTCAAATGGCATTCTGTCTTGATAAACTCATTGGAAGGTGAACACATTGTAAGTTATAAACGTTAATCATCATAGTTTAGCATCTCAGCACTAGAGTATTGCTAGGTTTCCCTTGTAACCAGGGGACTGATTGGGACCTGTGGCTCCCTGATGCCTCTCAGTATCCTGAGAGAGCCTCAGGTTAGCCCAAGAAAACACCAAATTCCAAATTTTGAAGTATGGTTTTTATTAAGGGAATATTGATTTCACTGCCTCACAAAGAGGGGAAACCATAAAGAATGCCACTGTTAAGTCAGAATCTAGCAGCACTTCTCTTTTTGTGTATTTTTGAGAAACAACATAAACTCACTTTATTCTTCTCCAAGTCAACATTCCTAGTTTCTTCAACTTTGACCTAATTGTATGTTTTCTCAAGGGACTATGATAATCATCTTCTTCAAGCTATACGATGATTCATCCACTATCGTTAAGTAAAAAGACATGAACATCCCTTTCATCTGTGTTTTATAAATTATACCTTGTGAAATACAAAGTCGTTTAGGCATAGGGATAATTTGGATCACAAGGTCTGCCTGGCCCTTCTTAGCTTTAAACTGTCTCTGTGTCGGGCATTTACTCATGGACTGACTGGGACTCTCAGTGCAGGACTTCTTCTGCATATCCTGATAGCACAGTCTGGGATATTTTAAAAGGTCTTCCAGTAAAAATGGGAGAAATTAGCTCATTTAATATTTCTTGTGTAATCCTTGCAACCAGGTTGCCAGATTTCTGACTAGGCTCATTAATTTACTTAATTATTAGATTTTAGAAATAATTGAACCCTCAATTTGAAGAGCCTTGGGGCATAACTCAATAAAAACTTGCATTAAAATATCAATGAACAGCTGCAATAATAACAAAAAATAAAATCTATCTGCATAAAACTGCATACTTGCCCACTACTTTGTCTGGACAGGGCAATTTATAAGAACAAGTTTAGTTTCTGCCATAAAATTAATTTGTCAGAGCTCCCCTAGGCTCAGCCTAGGTCATTATAATGGGGAAGTTTTCTCTTGACATATGCTGCCTCTAAATTTCTTCTACCTTAATGTAGAAATTGGGGAAGGTCAGAGCCTAGCATGGGAGGTATTGGTTTAGACATTGTGTGCCTTGGGGGTTAAACCTGGCAGCATCCCAAATCTTTGGGTAGGTCCCACAAGTTATTAAAGCCATCAATTTCAAACTTTACTAAACTTATTAGAGTACATATTTCTACCTCAGAAATACAATAAACCTATGAGCCAAGTCATCAATGAGTTAAGAACACCACCACCTAGAATTTGTCGCTCTTTTGCATTATGTTTATTATTCACCACAGTCAGCCTTTTGACTTGTTTCCCAAACTTCAGAATCATATCACCATTAGCGGTTCATATTCATTTAGAATCCATGGGCCCAGAGTGATTTATGGAAGTTTATAAAACATAGAGAAAATGTGATCTGTGCCCTTGATGTACTTACAGCAGAATTTCTGTTTTGTATACACTCAATTATAATAACAGACTCCTTTTCCATATGCAGAAATATCTCCCAGAAATAATTAGCTGCAGACACAAAACAATTAGGTGGCTGCAACCTCATAAAATGTGGTTGCTGGTTAATTGGCTCGTATTCACGTTGTGATGTTCGTATCTACCGTTCAACCACCTGCAAAATTTTAGCTTGCAAAAAAAAAAAAAAAAGAAAGAAAGAAAGAAAGAAAGGAAGGAAGGAAGGAAGGAAGGAAGGAAGGAAGGAAGGAAGGAAGGAAGGAAGGAAGAAAAAATCGAAGAGAGGTTTTAAAAATATGGCCTAGCCAGTGTAATATAAATAGTCCATGTGACCTGCATTTTCTGTGGGCATTCTTAATAGCACTCAAAAATGCTCAAGCATATGGAAATAAAAAGCATGCTCATCTCAGAACTGCAAATTCTTTGCAGAAAAAATAATGAATGCCAAGGTCTTGGAGCAACAGTCAGGCCTCACCTCAAATTTGTATCTAAACCTATTTTCCCCTGTGAGTTCATCTCTTCATTTGGTTATACCTTACTTCTAGATTTTTAAATAAATGGACAGTTGTCTCCATTGGTGGGGCTAATATGTCAGTAAAGCATATTTGCTTTAAGTGGGCTTTTTTTTCCTTTTTCATCATTGTTTGGACTGAATTCCTCATGTCCTCTCCTGAGTCTGCCATTACCAGACTGAGAACCATAAATAAGGTTTTCCTTTACACCAATCTGTAGAGCAACATTTCAAGTCAGAATCCTACATCTAAAGGACTCTGCAAAGCAGATCACACTCTAGACACATGTAGATAAAGGTCAAAGGGCATAGCATATGACACTCAGCTAAAACTGTTAGAACCAAAGAGGTGTTTGGCAAAGCCTTTGTTGGGATTAGCATCTCCCCCCCCCTCTCTAGCTCTCAGTCTGTCTGTCTCTGTGTCTGTCTCTGTCTCTCTCTGTGTCTGTCTGTCTGTCTCTGTGTCTCTCTCTGTGTCTGTCTCTGTCTCTGTCTCTGTCTCTGTCTCTCTCTCTCTCTCCCTCTCTCTCTCTCTCTCCTGCCTGCTTTCTGTCTGTCTTTTTCTCTCTCTTCTTTCTTTCTCTTTCTTTCTTTCTTTCTTTCTTTCTTTCTTTCTTTCTTTCTTTCTTTCTTTCTTTCTTTCTTTCTTTCTTTCTTTCCTTTCTCTCTCTCTCTNTCTCTCTCTCTCTCTCTCTCTCTCTCTCTCTCTCTCTCTCTCTCTCTTTCTTTCTTTCTTTCTTTCTTTCTTATTAATCATTTTATTTGTTTACATTTCAAATGTTATTCCCCTTCCAGGTCTCCTTTCCATGAATCCCCTCCCATCCCATACCCTCCCCTTTGCCTCTAAGAGGGTGCTCCCTTAGCCACCCACCCACTCCCACCTCACCCCTCTAGCATCCCTCTTCTTTCAGACTTCAAGCCACTGCAGGACCAAGTGCCTCCCCTCCCACTGATGCCAGATGAGGCGATCCTCTGCTATGTATGTAGCTGGAGCCATAGACCATCCCCTGTATACTCTTTGGTTGGTGGTTTAGTCCCTGAGAGCTCTGAAGGGGTCCCGTTAATTGATACTGTTTTTCTTCCTGTGGGGTTGCAATCCCCTTCAGGTCCTTCAGCCCTTCCCTAACTTCTAATGGGGTCCTCAGACTCAGTTCAATGGTTGGCTGTGAGTATCTGAATCTGTCTTAGGTGATGGCAGAGCCTCTCAGAGAACAGCCATACCAGGCTCCTGTCTGTAAGCACATCTTGGAATCAGCAATAGTGTCTGGGTTTGGTGTCTGCAGATGAAATGGATCACACGATGGGGAAGTCTCTGGATGGCCTTTCCTTCAGCCTCTGCTCCATTTTTGTCCCTGCATTTCCTTTAGATAGGGATGATTCTGGATTAAAACATTTTAGATGGGTGGGTGGCCCCATCCCTTCACTGGGGGCCCTGTCAATCTACTGGAGGTGGTCTCTTCAGGTTCTATCTTCCTACTGTTGGGTATTTGTGCTAATGTCGTCCACACTGGGTTCTTGGATCCTCTTGCATCTCTGGCTTCAGGGTCTTTCTAGTAGTCCCCCCTCCCAACCCCACAGTGCTACTTATTTCTATTCATTCTACTGGTCCTCTGGACTTCTCTCCTGTCTCTTCCTATATCTTGTCCTGCACCCTCCCCCCTTTTACCTCCCTTTCCTTACTCCCACCCAGATGCCTCCCTCCCTCTGCCTCCCATGATTATTTTGTTCCCCGTTCTAAGTGGGATTGAAGCATTTACACTATGGCCTTCCTTTTTGTTAAGCTTCATGTGGTCTTTGAGTTGTATCATGGGCATTCTGAGATTTGTGGCTAATATCCACTTATCAGTGAGTACATACCATGTGTGTCCTTTTGGGTCTCGGTTACCTTATTCGGTATGGTATTTTTTAGTTCCATTGATTGAGATTAATATCATATCTGACAGGAGTAGGCCTAACACCCTCCCTGCTTCTGTGCCTGCCTCTTGAAGCATATAACTCAAAGACCCCCAAGCAGGTGAGTACAACCCCCAACAGGTCAGTTGGGTAGGACACTTGGAATTATTCTCCATGCAAGTGAGGCATCTCAGTAGCCTTCAGCCAATGACCTTTCCCTCCCTGGATATTCTCATGCCCTTCCCCAAATGTACATAACCCTTTGTTCAACCCAAATAAAGTATATGCATTCAAATCCATGCCCAATAAAGAAATATGAACAAGCTAAGATCATCTCAGAAAGCTGATTCATTAAAGCTCATCGAAGAAGGCCTTCATCTGAAAGAGCTGTAGCACTAAGGTCCTTGGAGACCACCTCTCCCCAAAACCTCGCTCCCAAAGGGACCAGGATACTGCTTGCTATGGACCCCAGTTCACCTTCCTGGGCCTAGCATACAGGGGCTTCTGACTCCCTGGAGGGAAGAGGCAGACCATGGATCCCATCTGTTACAGACTTTACCCTGTCCTCTCTGTGCAGGGGTACCCGAGCTGCTGGACACCAGAGAGAGAGAGGCAGAACCCAGAACCACAAATAGGATAAACTCAAAGAAATCACTACTAAAATCTGTGGAACATAAGAAAGTGATGTTGAATGATGTGTTTGTGCAGTGTTTAGAATAAAATTCTTAAAGATATTTCCAGTTAATTATTATTCATTCCTTAACTAATTATTTCCACAAAATACAATAGCACTTTTTTTTTTTTTTTTTTGCTAAAAGGAAAGCAAACGGCTTAGTGACCCGAGGATAATAAAATTGAACTTTGTAAGCACTGGATTTGGTATACTTTTCTTTATTCCTAGGGAGCACTTCAGACATATTTATTCTTAAAAAGTTTGATATCTGCCAAATAATCAAAGCCCTGTGGAAAATCTTTTAAAATTAAATTTTAATTCTAGTTCAGGGTAACTTGCAGGCATAATCATCTTTAATCCCCAAATACCAAATACAAGCCATTGTGGAAGAAAAAATAGACATAACTCTCTAAAACCTAGGCCACCTCTTTTTCTCTTCATTTGGAAAAGCAGAAACTGTATAGGCGCCTCCAGAATTATGAAGCCAACTGGGAAGGCACAGCCCAGAAATTGATGTGAAGGAAGCCAAAGCTAGAGGACTTCTTCCCTGGGGCACCAGAGAGATTCTGCATTAGAGCATGAGGAAGAAAAGAGGCCCAGGAAAGGAGGAGGCTGAGCACAGCTGTCAGCCTCTGCTCCAGCCAGCAGGCACATGCAGACAACCTGGAGTTTATCTCAGTTATGTAAACACATCTTTTAACTCAGTCTCTCACTTTCTACACAAAATACTTAGTTATGAGCTCTGTACAACTACTTGCCTTCGGCAGAATCCAAAAGATATTCAAAGGACCTTGAGCTAGCCATTGACAAAAGTGTGTGGAATATGTCTGCTAATGTCTAAAAGTAGAAATCAGTAAGTATCAGTGGATTATGCTTTCCAGATATATAATAAATATATCATATGTATGTACATATAATAAATATATCATATGCATGTACATATAGATGTGATAGGTATTAATAGCTAAAGAAATGGAACTATGAAGGGGAAATTGGAAAACTGGCAAAATATTGTGATTCTAAAGGAAAATTATCATTTAAAAGTCTTTGACTACAGGCATAACTCAAAGCCCACCAACTAGGCTCATTACTCTATGCACAACCCTTCTATGTTAACCTAGCCTGTTTCATTTTTCAATAAGGATAGATGAATATCACTAGAAAGTTGAGTGCTCTTCTGCTATGGAGATAAAGCAAAGGAGATAACAAAGAACTGAACCCCACAAACACCAAAAGAAGAAAATGGAAGAAAACCCTATGTCACAAAAAGTAGAGGAGGCAAAGAAATATGGCAGAGAGTTGTCACTCAGAATCATTGAAAGTTCCTTTAAATAAATATTGAAAAGATAAAAATGTAACAGAGTGAAAGGTTATATTAAGAAGTAAGGAATTTTATTGTCCTCAGAGAATCAAACTATACATTGTTACTTGCCAGGCATGTGTGTGTGTGTGTGTGTGTGTGTGTGTGTGTGTGTGTGTGTGTGTATGTGTATTAGAGCCAAAGACGACTCTGCAAATAGCCATTGATGATTTCATGGACAGCCCTAACTGAACAGCATTATGGATGAAATTGGAAATACTTTTTGATTAAAAATGTTAAAAATATGACTGTATTATATACTTGAGCACATTATCCGTTAGAGCAAATTTATTGTTATGTTAGACTTCTGCTGTAGAAACAGATATCTGAGGTAAATTATATAAGTAATTTATGTTATTCATTTTATATCATATAATTATATATTATGATATATTGTTATATTTGTAACGAGGCAAATTATATAAAATATATAAGGAGAATTATAAGAAAGAGTTTCATTTTGGCTCTCAGTATAGTAGGCCCCAGTTTTGGAGGAGTTAACCTCAATGTTTGTACTTTGCTAGGGTGGCATATCTGCCAGGATGATGTGGTAGAGTGCATCCCATGACCAGGAAGGAAAAGAGACAACAAGGAAGGAAATATCCTGCCTTCCCCTCTGTGGGTGTGGCCCTGATGACCTCAGCCTCCACTACTTCCATCTCTCAGAAGTCCTGTTATCTCTCAACAGGGGAGCAGTGGGTTTTGAGATAGGGTTTCTCTCTGTAGCCCCAGGTTCCCTAGAACTCACTCTGTAGATAGGCTGGCTTCAAACTCACAGAGACCGCCCTGCCTTTGTCTCCTGAGGGCTCAAGTTAAAGGTATACTGTGCACTACTACCCCGCTGCATCTTTATTTGTATTTCTTTTCCTTTTGGGCAAACAAACACTTTACCACATACGTCTTTGAAGGAACATTCAACATCCAAACCATAGCACATAATGTATTTCCTGAAATGTATGCATTTGGGTCAACCAGTTAGTCTGTGAGTAATAATAATAATAGTAATAATAACAATAATAAAAGAAAAATGAAGAGCTGTGTTGATTTCAAACAAAACAGAATCAAGTGATTATTCTTAATAAAGTGACAGTAATGGTCACAGTTGTGACAGAAGTGAAGAAATATAAAGGTGGGGGAGGGGATTATCTGAAAGATGATGGTTTATCAATGTTAAATGGAGTTGCCTAAAGATCATAACTGGGGCACAAATGAGATCCTTACCTATCCTAATGGATTTTCAATTGGTAAATTTCACTTTGCCAAATGAATAGATAGAAGTAGCATTATAATGATAATCTGGGGGCCAGAGACTCTAGAACTGTTACAGACATTGTTAATAGTGATCACCTTTGCAGAGAGAAGAGTGAGTCACAAAGGGTACTGAACCCCACTGTACATCTTAGGACTGACATGTCTGGTCACCATGTATCTGTAACTTGTAATTTATTTACTTTTATTTTATGTGTGTGTACTTTTTAACTGACATACGCATCTGTGCACTACACATGTGGAGTTCCACAGGAAGCTAGAAGAGGGTATCGCGTCCCCCTAGAATGCAATTACAAATGGTTGTGAGCTACCATGTCGTTTTGGGAACTGAACCAGTCTTTGGCAAGATCACCAAGTGCTCTGAAATGCTGGCCATCTCTCCAGTCAGAAGTATCCATTTTATTCCTTTTTTTTAAAATATGAATTAAGATTCTTTAGGGCTCATTTACAACTAGTTTCACTTACAATAAGTGGATTTGCAGTCTAAGCTTGATGTGCCAAGTGTCTCTGGACATTCTACTAACCCTTCTTAAAAGGACAAACAAGAACTAGCAACAGTTTTTTTTTTTTTTTTTTCCTAAGACTCCTAGCATAAGATGACCCATTGGAGTTCAAGAGGGTTTTTGGCCAAATGGGTGTGTCTATCTAGCAGCTGGTCAAATGAATGTGAAAAGCAACAAATCAATGTAGTCCATGACTCAGGATAAAAGAGTTTGCTATTAATATTTCGATTAAAAGCAACCTTTAGGCTTAAAGGTCTTGCTAAGTATTAGAAGGCTCTAAAGCGTGAAAGAGTTCTGGTCTCATCACCAGCATACCCAAAAACAGAACACAGTATTCAATATCAGCAAGAAGCAAAGCAAAGCAAAGCAAAGCAAAACAAAACAAAACAAAACAAAAAAACCTGACTTACAAACACAATCACAGGTTTAGACAGCAGCAGTGCCTGTGGATTATTTGAATGTTCATAATGCAAATAATTTTATTTAAAAGTGACTAATGTGCAAATTGTGTGTACGCATGTCAAGAAAAATATTTGGATCACTCGTGGATAGCTAACGATGCCATCGTTTTTAGGGAAGACACTAGTTTTTTGTACTAGTTTTCGTTATCTGTTTAGAGGGGTTTAACATCTCCCTATCTAACCAGTTATTCTGTCTGTCAACCTCCCCATGGGATAGGAAACAAACATGGGCAAAAATCACTAACCCTTGTATTTCAACACCATGTCCTCAATACACAGGAGCCAAGATATATTATAAACTCAAATTTGTTTTACCTGTGAAGAAATGGAGGAGGGGAGGGGAGGGAGGAAGGGTATAATACAATGAGGCAATATTGTAAAGGAAGACTAAAGTTTAGCCTCTATAAATTATTGCAGTTACTGCTGGTGTTTTCGAGAGTCCCTTGACACATGACCCTGGTGTGTGACATCGCAGAGCTGTAAATGGAGAGCAGCTGAATGGGATTCTCTCCTTTGCTCCCTTTGACTCCATGGCCTTAAGCAAGTAAGAGTGTCTTAACCTCATGCACTTCCTTTCCCATCTTGAAAATCTGAATCTAGAGGCAAGCCTGCTGACATCTCTTAAGCACGGCAGAAGGCGGACATATAAGAAACAACCCAAATACTTGAAGGCCAGGACAGGCTGAGGGAGAGGCTTATGAGAGGCCACATGTTTGCTCAGTCTCTGACCTGCAGGCACACACCTGGACTGGGTCAGGTTACAACCGGCTCCTTCCCACCTTCAGGTCAAGCCCTGGTGGATGGATGATAGACCCAGCACCGACCCTCCTTAATTAAGCTTACCAATCACCTAAAACAACAAGAGGGTATTAGGGAATATTGGATGTCATTCAGTTTCTCCTTAAACTTCCTGTCCCTTTAACTATTTCAAAAGAGAAATGCTGTTCTTTTTCCTCAAGTTAAAAAAGAAAAAAGAAAAGAAAAGAAAGAAGAGAAGGGAAGAAATAACGAAAGCAAAGCTTCTTAAAGGGATAGATGTCTGTGAAGATAAAGCAATAATCCCATGGATAGTGAGTCGCCCTATGTTTGTGTCTACATTTGTCTAGAGGCTGCATGGACACCAGTCTAGGGTTACCTGTTCCCATTCACTGGCTCCTACTGTTTTTCCTCTTTGGAAGATGGCAATGGTCAGGCACCATTTGGTTTTCTGAATGTTGTCTTGTCAAATTCTTGGTTCTTTCTTCTGAATGTTGTCTTTCTTCTGAATGTTGTCTTGTCAAATTCTTGGTTCTTTCTTTCTGAGAATCATCTTGTTTTCATGGCTGCTGCTTCCATTTCTTTAACACTGCCTTCACATGCATGGAGAGCTTGCTTCAGACGTGCCCTTAAATGACAACAGCAAGGGAAGGAGCCTTGTCTCCTGTTTCCTAAAAAGATCTCAGGTGTGTGGCTTCCTCAAGTACAAAGGCGACAAACCATTCACAAACTCAGAATCCAACTCATGTAAAAATGCATTCAGAAGACTTAAACATACCTGATGTTTTCCATCAGCATTCAAAAGATAAACTTGTCAAATTTTATTTCTCTCTTCTCTTTCTTCTTTTCTCTCTTTTTCTCTCTCTCTTTCTCTTTCTCTGGTTCTCTGGTTCTCTGGTTCCCTCTGTGCCTCTCTCTGGTGTGTGTGTGCCTCTCTCTGGTGTGTGTGTGTGTGTGTGTGTGTGTGTGTGTGTGTATGTGTGTGTTGTGAATGTGTTTAGTTATGTGCACACATGTATGAAGTTTCCCTCTCTGGTTCTCTCCTGTATTGTTGCAGACGTGGGCTCACACTAAGTCTAGATTCCATAGATTAGGGTAGGCTGCCTTACGAGCAAGCCCTTGGGATCCTACTTGACACTACTTCCCCAGCACTGGAAATGCAGATGTGCCACTGTGCTTAACTTTTTCTACTGATGATGAAGATCCAAACTCAAATCCTGATGCTTTCAAGTCAAGCACATGATCCATCTAGTAGTGAGCAGCACTGCTCAGATTGCTTTTAAAATGTAGAGTTATTCAGGGTTAGTCTCCATGAATCCTTCTGTCCCCTTCTTAATCAAACAGTGATTCTATTAAAATACTGCTGAGTGGTGCCTCCAATATCAGCCTAAGACAATCACTTAACGCATCACCCCACTGAGATTTTTCCTATCTTCTAAAGGTAACCAGGTATCCGTCATCTACTGTTAAATACTAAATGGGGCCCTTGCTAAATGTAACTAACTATGGCATGCTCACTATCTTGAGTTCTTCCAATAGAATCTTAGCCCCATGAAGTACTGACAAAATCAATTAAATGTACTCATAGGCTATTAGAAATAGTCAGTGTTTATTGAGTAATTCACAAACTACTTATTTCTGGGGATAGCTACCCACTAAACTTAATTCCTAGAGTAGTCTTATCCACATGTAAAGAATGGCTTTCAGATAAAAATCTATCAATGTTCATGAATAATTACTGATATGTCCATTATCAGTCAGGTATGCTAGTATCCACCTGCCATTCTAGCTCTTGGGAGGTAAAGGCAGGAGGGTCAGAAATTGAAAGCCATGCTTGACTTCAAAATGAATTCAGTTTAAGGTTACAGTCTGAGCTACGTGAGACCTTGGGTCAAAAACAAAACAAAAGTATGTCTTGATTAGGTTATGGATTTATATATAGACAGATGATAGATAAATGACAGATTAGATAGACAGAGATAGATAGATGATAGATAGATAGATAGATAGATAGATAGATAGATAAATAGATAAATGATAGATAGACAGATAGACAGACAGATGAAAGACAGATAACCTTACAGAAGCATGTAGCAGAATTCTCCCTGTTCAATTAATTTAAATATTAATACAACATGAAGCCTGTGGTTGGATAGGAAAAAGGGAGGCGAAGCTAAGAGTTTCAGAGACAGGATCAGGGACAGGAAAAGGAGGGAGGAAGATGGAGGAAGAACAAGATGATCCAGATTCCACGTGGTTTTAAATAGCCACAGGTAGCTATGAATATCTTGTAAGGGATGGATAATTACTAGAGAATTTGTCTTATCTAGGTGGGCAATTTATATAATTATCAATTGAATCTGAAATTATTGTGTGGTCATCTTGTGAATTGAGAATTTATTGATATGTAAATCTGACTGCTTAATTATAAGCTTCAAGAGTTTTGATTTACTGGGTTAAGGGAATTTGTGACAACTAGCCACAGGGGGTAAATGGCTGAAGAGGTTGAAGCAGCTCAGAGGCAGGCCAATGAGAGCTGGGTCACTGGGGCCCAAGAGTATCTGGTAATAGTATGGGATGCTGGGCTTTTTAATATTTCCTGCAACAGTAGCATAATGTAAGAATATGATAAATTAAACAACATTAACACATATGGGTCACTTATGCAATATGATATAAAATTTTAGGAAAAATAAAATCTTTCAGTGTTTAGAACATATGCTTGTTTCCAAGTTTGACAGTTTGTAACATGACCTTATGAATGGTGTTTCACTTCTATGTATCTTGGATTTATTATCTAAAAACAAAGAAAAAATGAAATGAACCCAAATGGTATCAATATGTCACCAGTATTAAAAATAGTGTATAAAAACACAGAGTTCAGTGCTTGGTGCATAGTGTGGTTTCAAAACTGATGGCTGTAGTTGGGCATGGCGTACCCACCTATAATCAGGAGCGAGCTTAGAACCACAAGTTCAATAAGGATAAAAGCAAGTGTTAGAGGCCAGCTTAGGCTACACAGAGAGACCATCCCAAGAAGAGGAATGGCAAGAGAAGAAGGAGGAAGGGAGAAGGTGAGGGGAGAGGGAGAAGAATGGCCTCTAACCTTGAAAATGTTGATGACTAGATTGCCATGCCTTGTGGCCTCTACGTAGACGATCAGATTGAACTAAGCATTGAACACGAGGAGAAATTAAGTTTAGCAATGCAGAGACTACAGGCTTTCTAGAAGATAGAGCTTCTCTTTAGGGCAAGCCATGTCACAGGCTGGCAGTGACAATGAGCTAACCACTCTTCAGGAGAGAGATAGGGGCTTGTCTCAGAAACCAACACTGCAAGTTCAAATTGAGCTTGCAGCACGTAAACTAAGCTTGGCTTAAAACCTTTTGTAAACCCATATAATGAAGGTTTCAGATCAGCAAGCATGTTGTTCTATTAAACACTAAACTTCACTGGCATAATTAAGACTCATTTAAAGAAGAATTACTCTGATATTCATCAGGAGAAGCCGAAGCTCATTCCTGTTCTTTCTTAACTCAAAGCCTTGAGTGTATAGTGATCTTGAGGCTGATGAAGGAAGCTAAGTATTGCCTACCTACTTTCTTACTGTGATTTGTGATACTATAACAGAATGGCTGAGACTGGCTAAGTTATAAGCACTAGTTTACTTGGTTCATGGTTCTGAAGAATGAATAGCTAAGATTATGTATTATATATTTCATCTGGTTGAATCCTTTCACTATATTAGGCCATATGGGCAAGCTAACTTATAAAGTAAAGGGGGTTGTTGTATCTCACAATTCTGGAAGCCCAGTTAAAAAAGAAACAAATACCAGGGGTGTTCTTCTGGTAGAACGCATGAAAGCAGAAGGCACTGTCTGCAGAAGACAAAGAGGAGAAGTGTGGGTAGCCTCTACTCTCTCTCCCTCCTTTTGTAGGGACACCAGTGATTGAGTCCAAGGTCTAATTTGATCTTAGTCACTGCCCTCCAAAGACCCCATGTCTAAGCACTATGATATGTAAGTTTCCATATTGTTCTTATCTTGCAAATCGGTTTAGATTTTCGTGGACAGAGCTGACCATGCCCTAACATAGATATTATGTGCTTACCTGTAGTCACTTGATCTTTGACAAGGGAGCTAAAACTATCCAGTGGGAAAAGACAGCATTTTCAACAAGTGGTGCTGGCACAACTGGTGGTTATCATGTAGAAGAATGTGAATTGATCCATTCTTATCTCCTTGTACAAAGCTCAAGTCTAAGTGGATCAAAGAACTCCA
>NC_034590.1:43274696-43304472 GCF_900095145.1 Mus pahari | reverse complement strand
ACCCTATAGGTGGAACAACAATATGAACTAACCAGTACCCCCAGAGCTCATGTCTCTAGCTGCATATGTAGCAGAAGATGGCCTAGTTGGCCAACAGTGGGAAGAGAGGCCCATAGGTCTTGCAAACTTTATATGCCCCAGTACATGGGAACTGCAGGGCCAAGAAGTGGGATTGGGTGGGTAGGGGAGCAGGGTGGGGGGAAGGTATAGGGAACTTTTGGGATAGCATTTGAAATGTAAATAAAAAAATCTAATAAAAAAGATATTTTGTGCTTTTCTGAATCAAAAGTGATTTCATGCTTAAGTCTCAATGTTATATATATATATATATATATATATATATATATATATATATATATATATTTATATTCTTCATTTACATTTCAAATGCTATCTCCAAAGCCCTGTATACCCTCCCCCTTCCCTGCTCCCCAACCCACCCACTCCTGCTTCCTGGCATATGATCTTCACAAGACCAAGGTTCTCTCCTTCCACTGATGGTCGACTAGGCCATCCTCTGCTACATATGCAACTAGAGACACAGTTCTAGGGGGTACTGCTTTGTTCTTATTGTTTTTCCTCCTATAGGGTTGCAGACCCCTTTAGCTCCTTGGATACTTTCTCTAGCTCCTTCATTAGGGGCCCTGTGTTCCATCCAATAAGTGACTGTGACCATCCACTTCTGTATTTGCCAGGCACTGGCATAGCCCCACAATAGAGAGCTATATCAATGTTATTTAACTTTGTCAAGAAGGGCTCTTGCTCTATACAAATGCTAGGAGAACATATCACGTAAGTATCACAATGTAAGGTTCCACAACAATTGAGAGAAGTTGCCTAAGAACAGGCAACGGATACATATCTGAAGACTGGGAGCATAGTTAGGTCCCTTTCTCACATGACATGTTAAAAGAAGATAAAAATTATTGTTCAATGTAAAGATTAAAATACAAATGAATTCTAAAAATTTAGTGAAGCATTAAACAAAATTCAATTGGATTATGATCTTTAAAATATTTCTCCAATAGTAGCATAAATTATCCAACAAATTAGTAAAAGTATTTCCAGCTTCGAAATTTCCAGTATGTAAATATTTGTATTTGTATTTCACTTATTTATTTTATATTTTGAAACAGGATTTTATTTATTTATTTATTTATTTATTTATTTATTTATTTATTTATGCTGTAGGATTGGCTGTTCTAAAGCTTTCTATGTAGTCCAGGCTGGCCTAGAACTCACAGAGAATTGCCTGCTTTATCCTGACAAGTGCTGGGGTGTAAAGCATACACCATCATACTCAAAATGTTATATGTAAATATAAATGATAAGTGACATGTAGACATAATTACAGAGAGAGAGAAAAGGAGGGAGGGAGACAGAGGGAGAGGGAGAGGGAGAGAGAGAGAGAGAGAGAGAGAGAGAGAGAGAGAGAGAGAGAGAGAGAGAGAGAATCAGAAGAGGGATCAACTTCAGAGTTAGTCAAAGAAATAAATCCTGGTTATGCATGCTACAGTTGATTTATTTTCTTCAGATCTGATTAATACTTAAGAACACACATGTGCATGACTCTGTGTGTATGTGTGTGTGTGTGTGTGTGTGTGTGTAATGCAAATGTGTCCAAGTTATTGTGTGTGAGCAAGTATATAAGTACTTCAAGTTGTCTGTGTAGAGACCAAGGACAGCTTTGTGCGTCAGTCCTCCATGTTGTCTGACTCACTTTGTGGCTGTTCCCTGCTGTCAACCTGGCCCAGTAGCTTTTGGGGATTCTGCTGTTCCCAGCTTCCATCTCACCTTAGTAGCACGAGGATTACAGAAATATGCTGCTGTGTCTAGCTTTTACATGATTACGAGATGTAAACTTAGATTCTCGTGTACAGCAATGATCCATGTCTCTTTTCTTGGCTCAGCTATTTCTACAAAATGCCGTCTAAGCCTTAGAGATGTATTTAAAATTACATATAATATGAAAGTTTACCATAGTCCACTACTACTCTGAGAGATCCCTCTTCTTTTTTTACTTTAATCTGAACTATGGTTATCAATGTTTATGGTTGCCTATTATTTCTTAGAACATTGCCAAAACAACAAAATTTTGTTTTCTATGACGCCAAGTGTAACAATTTAAGATTTATAATTTAAAAAATCATTTGAACTTTAGCAATAAAAAGTTAGACATTATCTTTCATATCTTAAATTGCTCAGTAGGTAGCAGACATCTGGGAATAGTGTGTTTATAAAAGTCATAATAGATTGGTAAAAGTTCAATTATGGGTAAACATGTGTGCTGGATATCAACAGGTACATACTACAGGTAACTAATTCTGCTGGGATGTCAGAGCAAAACCCTAAAATAAAAGCCATGAAAATCTTGGCTTTAGGTCTCCATGTGCTTAGAAACAATAAACTTAAAACTGGATGTAATCAGGGTCTACAGAGATATCTCAGGCAATCAAGTGTTTTCTGTGCAAGCATCAGGACTCAAGTTCAGACTCTCTGCCTCCAAGTAAAAGGAAAGCATGGTGGTCCTGAGTGTGGTGGAGCATTGCCTGGCACTAGCATCCTCAAGAATGATGACTGGTCCACTAGCATCCTCAGAGATGATTGGTCCACTAGCATCCTCGGGATACCTGGTTCACTAGCATCCTCAGGGATAACTGGTCCACTATCATCCTTGGGGATGACTGGTCCACTAATCTTGCCAGACTGGTGAGCTCTGGATTCAGTGAGAGATACTGTCTCAAAAATATAGGAAGGCAGATGCTTGACACCCACTGTAGCCACTACAGAGGGATGCACACACACAGGGTGTGTGCGTTTTGAAATGCTGATATAATAAGATGTTCTCATTGCTGTTACACTGCTGGGAAAAGAAGAGGGTGTGCTTTCTCTCTGTTCAGCACCCTGAAGAGTGGAATGTTCCTCTTGTCAGGTGACCCTGAAGAGGGACGGAGATAGATTCTAAGGACTCTGAGGAGCTGTGAAGGTCCCCAATTTGCTTCTCATTCCAGCTTCTAGTTTTCATTAACTTTAGCATCTCATTTAGAGTCCCAAATAATGTTTTATAGTGAGGGCCGTTTATGCACTTATCGGAAAAATAAACTAGTCATAGTTTAAGGCTTTGTCCTTGTTAACATCTAAACTGAGAACCCATGGAGTTTGTACCTCAAGGGGCCACTGTGGACAGATGGAAGGCTACCAAGGAGAAGGCCTGCCCAAGGTACTGGGAGAGATGCATGTTTTCTGTTGATTCATTTCTCAATTATTTTTGGAAAAGGTTCCAAAAAAAATGGTGGAAAGCTCAATTCTTTAGTATGTTCCTTACAACCCAGGACCAGGTAAATGTGTGCAAGATGGCAAGTCATCTTCAAGATGAGGTCCAAGTTAAAAGCTTGACATACAAAGGTAAAAGGAGGCTGTCCTTCCAGCTCTCACATGGGAGACTTGAAAGACCCAAACAGGAATCAAGCATATCTGGAAGTTCCCTTCTGCCTCAACCCTATCAACCACCCACCTGTTACTTAGGGTTCTATTGAGTAAAAAGTGAGCTTTGAACAGTTGAGCTTGGGACCTCTGATTTAAGCAGTATCAGCAAAACAGTCTCTTCTTTATCTCAAATTAACTACAAATTCAATTAGAATAAAAATCTTCGCTCACCCCGCAGAAGAGATTTTACACAAAGAAAAGCAGATGTTCCCGCCACATTGAGAGCACTTTGCCCAGCAGTCGATGGAATTTTCCATCTTGCAAGTCCAATCAGTGGTGAAAGATACACAGAGGCAGCCTCTCCCACTCTGAAAACAGCTTCCATTTCCTGCGCGCCTTTAATTAGATTTACTTCTTCAACTGAAATAATATCAGGCTGAAAGAATGCAGGGGTGGGGTGGGGTGGGGTGGGAAGTTTGCTTAATACTGGGTTTGCAAGGGACTGGAGAGATTGCTTGGTCTGTAAAGTGCTTGTGGCAAAGCATCATGACTTGAGTTCAATCCCCGGAATAAATGTACAAATGCAGGATGTGGTAGAGTTGGAAGCATTGTAGAGGAAGAGACAGGAGGCTTCTCTTCGACTTGCTTATTAGCCAGTGGAGTCATTGTGGAGTCCCAGAAGAGACACCTCTGAAAAAGCAGCATGGACAAGTCCTTAGGAACAACACCTAAGGTTGAAGCATGGTTCCACAGGTGTATACACATCCCCGCTCCAGACTCCCACCCTCCAATACTGCATCAGCAAAGCCAGAAAAGGTTAAACATTTACTCCGAGGAGCTTTTACAGGTGAAGCTTTTCTCATTTATTGAGAGTTTGTTCAGCTGGATAATACATAGTAGTAAAACTAACCACTGGAGACTGTAATGAGATCATAGCTTAACATTTGATGCTCAGCTTTGAACAAATAAAGGAACACAAATGGAAACTAGGAGAGACCTACAACGGAGTTATATGGATTTCTTTCTTTCTTTCTTTCTTTCTTTCTTTCTTTCTTTCTTTCTTTCTTTCTTTCTTTCTTCCTTTTTTCCTTTCTTTCCACATAAAGAATGGCCCATGAGCCAATGTGCTCATTGAAGAGAAGCTGAGCTACAGTTGGAGTCAGAGGCACTAACATTAAACGGACACACACATATCAGGCTACCATGGTCTCTTTGTCCTCTGGAAATGTCTTAACATGTGTTAAAATATGCAAAACATGTTTTAGTTTATTTTCATCCATTTCATAAGAAAGGAAACTTTAATGATAACTGTGAGATCATATTTTCAATTTTACTGAGAATAGTAATGAATTATTGAAAAACACATGTTATTTTTTATTATTTATTATTAATTTATTTAGGCTTCCTTCATTCTTAGGCTTATTACTAAATAAAGAAAAAAAAAACCACTTGATGCTAAGTTTCCATTTCTTTCCATAGGATGGCATTGAAATAAGTCACATCTTTTTTTCAAATTTTCCTTATCAGGATTGAAAAAGTATTCTTACACATCCTTTTATTCCTAGCCCTCATGGACCTATTTCAGACAAGTTAATTCCCCACCAATGCAGCCAGACTAACTTTGCTGAACTGTACATCTGTTTGTAAGTGTCTCCATGTTAAGTGGCCAGGAATCACCTTCCTAAGGAAGTGCCCCCATGGATCCGGTGTTTTTCCAGAGTTCTCCTCTTTCCTAGGCCATTTCCCTTGCCTGCTCCTACTCTCTATCCACTTCCTGTGTATGTGTTAGACGATTCTGCAATTCCCATTGCCCTTGTAGTTCATTTTTTTTAGCACGTATGTCCCGGACAATGCTATAGACCCTAGGTAAAGCCTCACACAGGACAGGGAGATGAGCAGAAAGCAGAGTGAGCCAGCAACTGCAGGTGCAGACGGTTAAGGGTACCAGGAAGAAAAGTAGAGAAGTAACAGAAGATGAAAGAGTGGTGTTTACATCAAGCCAACACCTGATGTAGCAGAGGTAACACTGGATTTAGCTGAAGCAAGTGACATTGTAGAAATAATCTGACACCTGGGAACCATCTTAGATCTTTTGGGATGTAGAGAAGACTGCTTTGAATACAGAAATGGATATTATTAAGTTAGGGTAAGTGTCTGGATACTCCAACCTAGCAGTGGGCATGTGCCTGGCTCCGCAGGCTACTGTTACTGGCACTTTCTCTAGGTATCCTGACGATCCACAGTTACATAATTCCCTCTCTGTCTCCCTGTTACACTTTCATATCTAGAATCATGTAGCCTATTCCCATTATAATTGATCCCATATTTATCTGTCTGAGTTGTAGAATTTTATTCATTTTCCTATGTCTGGAGAGCACACACCACTGGCATTAGTAATGATTGGGTATTTATTATTAAATAAATGGTGAGTTGAATATGTGATTAAGCAAATGAATAAGTAAACAAACAGATGTACTTACTAGCAATGGCTCTTCAGGGCAGAAAATAGGAAAAAAAATTCATTATTTTCTAACTAAATATTGTCTCAGTATTTTAAATAATGGAATTTTATCTTCTCTTTACATTTTTACTAACATTTCTTCATTTATAAAACAGTGAAAATTATTGAAATATATTTACATTACACACACATATATATTATATATGTATTATATATATATATATATATATATATATATATATATATATATAACAAGGAACAAGAAGCCAGTGTAGTAGGATGATTCTCCTCTGAAAAGCAAGTAACTCAGAAGAAAACTGGTATCTGGGCTTGTTATGTTGGGGTTTAGAAGCACTGGCATGGAAGCTGAGAGACAAAGATGCACAGGTTGGTTCAGCATGTTTAAGGATCATGAAAACGAGATGCTATCTGGAAAGTCACACACTGAAGATCAGAGATGCCAAGGAGTCCCTGTTGACCCTGAACTTGGAAGCTCTGCTGTGGCCTCCCTTTAAGTGTCTCTATGCTCTACCGTTCAAACAAAGGGGCCATGCCTTTTAAATGTTTCACATTATGACCATAGAATATTTAAAAGAAATCTACATAGCTTAGCTTGGAGCCTGGCTGATGGTGTTTACCAAAGTTTAGCTGTTGCTAGTTTCTCTTGAACTATTGAAGGAGGGAAGCACATTCATAAACATTGTTTCGCTTTCAGTTTCATTTTGTTTTGACCACAACTCATAAAGAAGCAATGCAGATTTTGTCCTGCCTACTCATGTGGCAAGGAAGTTAGTTGGCTCCAACACTCTCAACATCTGCCCAATGTTGTATAGGATCCAAATAACAGTCCAACTTTTAACTCCAAAGTGGTAGAACCTTTAGATTGCCATATATTAGACTCAATATTAACTTTCAAATCATTATAGATTGATAGGTAGTTAAAAGACTATTACACCGTTCTTTGCTTAGTTTCTCTCCTAGCTGAAGTCTTGACATCTATAGTGTCAACAGGAGAAGTATTGTTTTCTTCTGTAATATACCCACAAGGTCCTTCCCCCTGCCCTCTGACAGGCCCAGCTCCTTCCTCCTCAATCCTTCCTATTCTCCATCTTACCAGTTATTGTCTCAATATTGGTACATAAATGGATCCACAGAACAGGGAAGCATTGTAAAATTCGCATCTGTCATTTTCCCAAATCTGGAGACCTTCATGTAGATGGACACATGTGTCTTCAGCTGTCGTTATTGGTATGTGTGTATTTGTGTTTCAGTTCTCAAAATTTTAGCTGTGATGTGTTTTGGTGTGGATTTCTTCGAATTTATCTGGTTAAAACTCTATTTTACAATTTGTTTTAAATAAGAGATATATATGATATAATTACATATATATGATATATACATATATATGTATGCATATTTTATGATTTATTAGGGAAACTTCTCTATCTTCTTTCCCCATAGGACTTTGATAATGCAAATAACAAACGTCTTTTGTTACAGCCAGAAATTTTTCTATTTCAGGACTGTATCCTTTCTTTTTTCAGACTACCCTTTGAAGAAAGTATCCTTGCTTCTGAAGATCAGCTGTCTTCGTGGCTACCAGTTCACCTGTATTTCACATCTGTCTCTTCCATTCTGCCCCAGAGCCTGTTGGAACACTGCATTTTCATACTGATTTTTGCATTTTTTCAGTTCAAGCATTTTCTAAATGGCTTGTGATTGTTATCTACGATTTTTTGAAGGACAGAACTTTTCTCTTTTTCCTATTTCTTCATGGAGGCTGTCCTTCCTTCTTTCTCTCCCTGCTCCTTATATCTATTAGTTTCAAGATTGTTTACAATGTTTATCATTCCCACAATAGCTGCTTTAAAGTCTTGGTCAGTAAATTTTAACGTTTATGTCATAGATTGTGCCCGGTATTGTTTGTTGCTTTGTTTCTTGCAGGTTGGTTTCATTCTTGCCCTAGACATGATGAGATAAGGAGGAGGAGGAAGAAGAGGAGGAGGGGGAGGAGGAGGAGGAAAAGGAGGATGGGCACTGAAATATGGACATAGAGAAGCTATGGAGTTCTTTAAACTTTCTTTTCTAACTGTCTTCCTCTGAGAGCACTCTAGGTGAGGAAAGGGAATAAGAGTTCAGATGGAGGAAGCCCAGGCCCCTCTGTCTCTTCCATTGACAGATGGGAGAGAAGGAAAAGAGGACGCCACTTGCTGCAGTTGAGCTGGGATAAATCTGCAACAAGGCTTCTCCATGTGGGAGGGCCAGATGTGCCTGCCTGGCTCCACATGTGTATTCTCCCAGAAGCTCAAGGTGGGGCTCTTGTCTGTCTTGCAGAAGTGAATGCTTCTGCTCCCCACATTAACTCTTAGGATCTCCTTCTCCACTTAGTTTCATGTGCTTGGCTTGGTTAAGCAGCTATTTATTTTTCTTTCTTTCTTGGCTTCCTGGTTCTTTGACACCTAACAGAGAGAAGGGAGAGAGGAAGGCAAGAAAAGAGAGAGGAAGCAATCATGAGAGACAAACATGTCTATGTCCATTAAGACTCCGGGTTCCTTGACTCTTTGAGATATAGTTCTCATAGGAAAATGAAGCAAAGGCAAAACTCAGCCTCTTCCTTTCTTTCCTTGTGCCCTGAAATTCGAGGTCAGTCTGATGTCTCCTCTCCACATTTCAACAGCTTCTTATGTGTGTTTCATATAAATTCTCAGCATGGTGGCTGTACACAGAATAAGAAACAGAAAAGAAAAAAAGTATTCTCCCGCACCCTCAACAGGACTGTTAACAAGAACACTGACACAGTCAGAGCTATAAATCACACTGATATTTGCGTATTCCAAGCATCTTTTTGTCGCAGTTTATTCTTCTTCTGTGGAAGCAGTGCCTCATTCTCTAAGAACCCCAGGCTATTCTCAGGGTGGTGATCCACCGAGAATTTCAGGAATTACAGACATGGACCACTGTCACCAGCTTTGTCCCCATTTGTTTTCTACGGAAAGTTAATTTACTTTACTCATCTGTATATGTCAACTTAATCAATATATCATTAGAAAAATCCAACCTAACATCTCAGTTATGGCAAATAGAGAATTCCACCTCAAATCCCCAACTGGAATTCCTTGAGGCCCTCCTTGATTAGCACTGAAGTCCTAATCATGGCCTTCACCTCACAGGTCTCACTGAGGAAAGAAGGGGAACAGCCATTTTTAACCTTTAATTTCCCTCTTCTGGTAATTCCAGGGCAGTCACTTGAGAAGCTGTTGCGATTCATATTCCACAAGCCCCGTTCCCTTACCTATAGACAATATATTTATTTTAACCACTGAGATAATATCAATGCAGACTTAGATATTTGAACCCAGCATCGTCTTTCCAAACTACCAAACAGCTTATTTTTTTCCCTTAATTTATATCCCCAAACTTTCAAAGTGTCTATTGATAAAGTACAGCAAAAGTGTCCACTGAGCATTAAGTGCTGAGTGTGGGAAAGTGTGACCAGTGTTGCTAATGGAGGTTTGTCAGTCAACCGGTTGGTGTGTCCTCATGGCATGAACAAATTATTCCAAATGTTTTTCATTTGTATTGTTAGCTACAGACTAGACAGTTAATATTAACCCACTGGGGTTGAGCTGGTAAGATACTCCACAGAGTTTGAGTTTAATATTTTATGTAGGTTTTTGGCTTTATGGACACACTTGTGACACCGTGGACTTAAATAACAATACACTTATTTTTACATCATCAAAAATTAAGTGTTAAGGGCTGGCAAGATGGCTGAGTGGAGAAAAGGAGCTTGCTAAAATCCCAGTGAACTGAGTTCAATCCCCAGAACCCATGTGGTAGTTCACTTTCAACTTAGAACATGTTTATTCCAAGCTCACCTAGGGTTGCACAGAGAGAAGGTCTCAGGACTCAGAAGGCATCAGGAGAGAGAGAGACAAAATGAGGATAACAAGCAACCGTCTAGACAGACTTTCCCTGGAACACCTCACATATTACTGTCTCAACATTTCTTTTGCAGATCCTGCTGAAAAGAAGGTATTACAATTTCGTTGGCATCGGTGACCTGGCATCTCTGAATTATTTCCTGCTTTGGTTTACAGAGGAATAAGCCTGTAATTAATTATATATCAGAACATGAGAATCGACCTGGCAATAATGTACAGGCTAAGAACGCTCTATTTACATATGTAGGTTATTTAAAATATGTCTTGTTAAATAAATATTTAAAATCCATCCTTATTTGACTTATAAAGTGTTCGAAAAGATGCTGCAGTTTGACTTTACAGAATGTTCAAAACTGAGAGACTTGATCTAGATAATCATTCCTGCCCAGTTAACATCACCTCCTGTCCTTGCATAGCAGGCCACACAGAAAACATCCTTAACAAAAACAACATCAATTATTTACATTAGCACTGAAATGTATACTAATGGGAGCAAGTTGGTCTTCAGGAATTCGTATAGCTTATAGAACATATAAGTACAACAAGGAGCCTAGGCATGAATTAACAAGATGCCCGACAGTGGATAGGGCGTATGGAAAACAGTGGTGTCACAATAAAATGTCCCCTCTGTGGGTAATTTCCTCCTTGTAAATAAATATCTAGATTTACTTTTAAAGGGGAATAAAATAAAATGGAGTAGCAAAAGAGATTTTTCCATGACTGTCAAATCAACAAGACCCTGGTAAGAAGAACAGACACAGGAGGTGACAAGGTGGGAAGATAAGAGAGTCTCAATGATACACAGGAGGGATTCTGCTGGAATTGATGAGGGCGCCCTGAAGTTAACTTCCCTCCAGAGGGTTTGCCTCTAACCGCATTTGGTCCCTGCAGAGCGGATCTGAGAACGTGGCAGCTGCGGATCCACCAGGGGGAGCAGTTCGCCAGCACAAAATCAACCTTCCCGAAGGAAGCCGCTGAAGTTGCCTCTTCTCTCAATTTACACAGCTGACAGGACCCTGATTTTATCAGTTCTCCTACATGCAGCACGCACATACCTGGAGCTGATTCCCTCCAGCCAGCCTCATGCTACTGGGATACAACACACCTCGCAAACTCATGATCACAGGCACGCTTTTCCGTTCATAGCAGCCCTTGCAATTTACTGAAATCCCTTGCCTCCTCCTCCTCCTCCTCCTTCTTCTTCTTTTTTTAAAAATAGGAAGTAATTTGGGCTCTGCTTCCACACCACCTTTTAAGGAAAGAATGAATAGTTTACCAAACTAGTTGTTTGGCATGGCATTAAAGGGTGTGAGTATCCCTCGGGTCTTGAAGGCAGGTATCTACTGGAGTTTCCTGATAACCGGGTTTCTCTCTTCAGCAGCCCCCCCCCCACCCTTTTTTCTTCCTTTAACCAAAGCCCTGGGGCTGGGAAAGAAAACAGCCGTCAGAGAAAGGCTGGTGTCGGTGATAAGCCTTTTGTGTGCAAGCTCAAACTTTGAGACCAGCTTGTCCAAACCGAACAGCTGTGGTCTTCAGTGTGGACGGCAGAGTACACCAAGGCTGTTGGTGAAGGGGGGGCTGGCGAGGGGGAGGCATCCAGAAAATATGCCGGTCCCTGAAGCATTCTGTACACGGTTACACAATCCAGGAAGGAATTCCCAAGGGGAGCCAAATTTTATTTTTAGTAGAGGTCAGTCCTTCGGTCTCTTTATCCTAATCCTCCATTGTGGCGCTTTAGCACATTGCTGGTACAATAGCCCTTGATGCTTGAGGTAGAAAGCCTGGCTCCGCAGCTCTGGCATGAGGAAGGCAGAGGAGCCTAGGGGATCATTCTAGACTCCCAAGTCGCTAGTGACGCTGCTCTCAGGGACCCTTGTTTCTAGATCATTCTGCTTCAAGATCGGCCCCTTTCTGTTAAGTCACAGAGCCTGTGTCAAGAGCCTGTAAAGAACAATGTAAGAGACGCCAAGGTTACTTTGTAACTTCTAATCTGTGCTCTTAAAGCCACTACGTGAAGCGAAAGTCAAACTCTTTCTTTGGAGGAAAAAAAAAAAAAAAGACTGTTTCTGGAACTTATCTGCTTTCCATTCCCTCATTTGTCCCTCATGGGCATCGTTAAACTCTGTAGGAAGCAAGCTTGCAGCTGACATTCAGAGAGTAGCTGATGCCTCCTTTCTGCCGGGTTAGTGTCCCTTCTAAGTAAATCAAGCACAGGAACTAACTTAGGAGCATTTTCCTTCAACCTATCTGTTATTATACATTCTCATAATTTTCAAATTGACTTCTGAATAAACCATACAGGGAAAAAAAAATCATGATTCTCAGGCAATCTTATATATTAAACTTGTCGATTATTGTTGAATGTAGTTTTTGAAGAGGACCAGGCTGAAAGAGCTAAAATCATTACGGGCTAAGTTTTATTTTTGAAACTCCACTACTTTATCAAAGTTGTTCATCCTGGAAACGGGAGTGAAAAGGATCCCATTAAAAATACCTAATAGTAAGGGCCAGGCATAGTGGCATATGCAATCCCCACACTCAAGAGACAGAGGCAGTGTTGAAACAAACTTAAGAGCTAACGCTGTGGTCTGATGTTATCACAGGGATGTCTCAGTAAGGGGGTAATCTGGTTTTTTGGACCAGGAGACTGAAGGACAGACAGCACTTTACCTGACTCATTTTCTTCCTAGTCTTCTAGTTGTGTTTCCACAGATTCTGAATTCTAGCACAAATCCATGAGAGGTAAAGCTTACATGGGTATTAAATGCTTAGTCACCAGATTGAAGAAACTGAGTCACATTTTATACCTGGTAGAGCAGTAGAGGGCTGCCCCTGCCCCTTTCTGCTTTTGCCTTTTCCCCTTGCCCTTCCACTCCTTTCAAATCACTTGCTTCCCTGAGTTGCTCCAACTTAAGGACTTGTATGTGATAAACAAACTCTCTACTGGGGAGCCACAGATCAGACCCCAGAGTAGAGACTTAGCATAGCAGGCAAAAGGAGACACTGATTTCAACAAGATGTCAAAATTGTGCCCATACCTGGCCCGAATTTCTTAAGCCTCCTCATTGAGAAATGACCCTCTGCCTAGACCCATCCTCGGTGAGTGGGACAGGTTGTATCAAGCATCTCATTTTGTGTGAACTTCTTGGAAAGGGAACTCTTCCTGTTTTTCAGAGTTTTGTGACAACTTCTGCCCTGCAGATAACTCACTTGAACGGTTTTCTTCCAGCCCCACATCTCCTGCTCAGCACTGTAAAGAAGTCTCTACCTTCCGAGGCATGAAATGAAGTTATTTACTTGTTGCTCCAGAACCACTTCAAAGGTTCCTAGATATTGAATCAAATCTAAGCAATTTGTTTTTCCACTCTGGATTTCAGAGCCAAGATCGCTGTTTCTTTCCGCAGCCCAGGTCATTCCATTTGAGATCAGTATATATCTTGTTCCATGCCATTTCATTGCTCTAAACTTCCAGAATGTTCTGCATGTTTTCCCCCAATTTTAATTTACATTACAAACTTTCTATGGGGATGCTGAGTGGCCACCAGAACTTCTAATTTGGTAGAATTTTATCTTAAAGAAAATGGAAGAATACAGGCATCAAGACTAAAGGGGCTTCCCATCCTATTGTAAGGACACTGCCGATACCCCTGAAGAATAAGAACCACAGCTCAGGACAGAGGGACAGGACACACCCAAGCTGACTCAGATTAGTGTCTAACAGACATCTTTAAAGGCAAATGCTCTATAAGCAATTTTCTCCTCCGATGTTTTAAAGGCACGAATGCTACAGTCTGCAAACTCCCTCCTCACACAAGCACACATTTTCTGCTTTCTTTGGTGTTTCCTCATTTTATAACCAGACTCAAAGAAGGAAAAGTTCTTCCTCCTCTTGTCAAACATTAATACACAAGCTGAATAATTAACATGAGTTATCACTGCTCTTGATTTGAGCTATGGAGCCACATTCACAAATAACAAAGTAATTGGCAAGATGAAAACAACTCAGACGTGGAGGAGTGAAGCCCTGGCAGCCTCAGCGAGAGAAAATAAAATATCTTTCATTCTTTCTCTGGACATTTTTGAGGAGCGGGGGTGGGGGGGTGCTTACTGGAATACTGGACTGGAGTAAAATGTGAGCCATTTGAATCAGATCCATAACTGTCTTTAATTTGTGTCCTTTTTAACCCTCTTAAGAATGCATCTAAACATTTAGAGGGCTTCATCTCAATTGTCTAAGTGTTCCCAAACTGAAAATGAAAGGGTCTAATCAGAAGTGAGGAAAAACAAAAACAAAAACAAAAAACAAATAAAAAAAATTGAACAGAAAGAAAGAAAGAAAGAAAGAAAGAAAGAAAGAAAGAAAGAAAGAAAGAAAGAAAGAAAGAAAGAAAACCAAAACCTCAAGGGCTGTGGATATGGCTCGGCAGCAGGAGTGCTTGCTGTGCATGAGTGAGGACCTGAGGTCTGAACCCAAGCCCCCACATGGGAAACCAAGGGTGGTAGTTGGTGTCTATAATGCCAGAGCTGGAAGCCAGGGACAGGCAGATCCTTGGGGCAGGGCTCGATGACACACAGACACAATCGTGGGAGCACAGGCACACTTGAGAGAGGCAGAGGGACAGCAACAAAAAGAAATGGAGACAAAGAGAGACAGAGATAGGCAGAGAATCAGAGACAGACGGAGAAATAGGCAGAGAGGCAGACAGACTGAGAGAAAGAGACAGATTCTAAGAGCAGCTTATGGTGAAAGCGTGGCTTTCTGTGGCTTCTATATACTTGATTCCCAATTTGTCTGTAAGGCAACATCATGGTTTCTTGTTTGTTTGCTTGTTTGTTTTTTACTATAAATCAAATTTTAAGAAAGCAAGAAAATGAAGCATTTTTAGGAAGAGCCCAAACATCCATTCCCAAGACACCTGAGCACCTGACTTGCCTGGCCCTGAAAAAGTCTGCGATGTCCATCAAATTCTGGAATCTTCCCTACAGAACACAACAGGGAACTACTGTGACTTGCTGAACTACTGTGGACGTGTAGTGACTTGTAAAACAACTTAAAGTGAAATGTTCTGGAATCCAGACAGAAAGGTTCTCCAACTTTTAATAAATACTTTAAAGGAGCAGTCCCCTAACTTGCTTCTCAGTCTTTATTTTGGGAGTTTTGTGTTATTTGAGTTAACATTATTTAGTATACCTGCATGCGTGCGTGTGCTTGTGTGTGTGTGTGTGTGTGTGTATACCCGTTCATGTATGTGTGTTCAGTCACATGGGTTCATGTATGTGTGTTCAGTCACATGGGTTCATGTATGTGTGTTCAGTCACATGGNGTTCATGTATGTGTGTTCAGTCACATGGGTTCATGTATGTGTGTTCAGTCACATGGGTTCATGTATGTGTGTTCAGTCACATGGAGGCTGGAGGCTGATGGCAGGTGTCTTTCTCTATGGCTTCCATCTTTTCTTTTTGAGAGAGGATCTTTCATGGGATCTGGAGCTCAGTGATTTAACTCGAGCTGCTGGCCAGCCAACCTCAGTTACCAATCAACCTGGGTTACCTGTCTCTGCTTTGCCAGCACCAGGGTGATCCGTGAGTGCTGCTGAGCCCATTTCTCTGATTGAAATCACTGGGTCCCCAACCTCAGGTCCTCACAATGGCATGGCCAGCCGCTTAGAAACTGACTCAGCTTCCCAGTGTTCCTTATCTGTGTACTTTTAGACAAACGAACCCTGAAAGTAGATCGATCACCTCACAACATTCCCACCTCAGGACTCTTGACACTTGAGGCTAGATATTCTTCATTGTAGGGAGCCATGGCCTTATTTGACTAGATACAGCAATGCCCTCCTTATTCCCAGTCTGAGACAGTAGATGTTTTCAGATAGTAGAAGATGCCTCTGAGGGCAAAATAACCTCCCATTGAGAACCACCACTGTGGCTCATTTACTTGAAATAAGGTTGTAAACCTTATCTAACTTTACTTCTGTTATATATTAAGCAAAAATGAATCTTCAAGTTGGTAGGCTAAATGTTCTGACCTGAATGAGCTCTGGCAAGCAACACTGTATAAGAGAGAAACTTAACGAGTAAAGAGTTTATAAAATTAATGACTGCTGTTATTAACATATGCAGTTAAGCTTCTGCAATGAAAGAGTTAAAACACCCCCCCCCTTCATCATCACCAAACCGGGGACGTAATTATATGAGACCCGTCTCAGTAAATACCTGTTAGCTAGTTCTGAACAGCAAAGTTCTCAACTCAAGTTTCAAAAACAAAACTTGACTCTACTTTTTTAAATGATCTGGGTAAACACTGGAAGGGCGTTTTGAAGTTCATCCCGCACCGCCAATGTTTATGTGTGTCCATTTCCTGAGCTCAGATGTCCTCTGAGAAACAGAGAAGCCAGGTAATAAAGGTGAGGATGGGACAGCAGAGGTTGCTTAACAAGGCTAGCTGTAGCTGCTTGGAAGCAGTCCTAAAGACGGCGCCCAGTTCATTCAAGTGTGCCCAGGCATCTGCGAGCCCAGAACAGGGCGCCCGGTAATGTTTAATGTGTGATACAGCTAGTAGGGCAGGAGTAAGGAACTGAACACCAACCTTGTGTCGCTGTGTTTATTAAGTTGTATCACATGACATTCGCCTCCCTAAACGGTGGCTTGGTGTGACATCGAATACTGTGATGTGTAAAGGAAGGTAACAGAGGCAGATCCAATCACTCCCGGTAACAAAGGCTTCTTTCTTAAGCTCTTTGAAAGGGTCTTCGGACACAGTTTCCTTGTGTAACAATCACTAAATCCTATTCTCTCTGAATTGTGATATGTCCTTGCTCCTGGCTCGACTCGGGCTGACTTCTCTTCTTACACATGTGGTAGGTGACCTATTTTGCAGGGCTCCACCAAACAACGCCCCAGTTACCTCCCAAGTTAATTCTAACGAAAGCAATACCACCATTTGAGAACTGAAGACGGCATACCACTTCCCAGGAAGCTTTCTGAAGAGTTTTTCCCACTTAGGACTAGCTATGGGTCCTGTCATTTTTTTTTTTTTTTCTCTCACATCTTTTAGAGACATCTTAAGCTAAAAAAAAAAAAAAACAAACAAACAAACAAAAAAAAACAAAACAAAAAACAAACAAACAAAAAAACACACTTTCTGGGGAAGACAAACCCAACCCACCAAGGAAGCCCCGAAAAGAGAAACCACTACCAAGGACAGAAAAAATAAAATATTTCTGAGTTGATTCTGAGACCATCTATAGTAACCCACAACTTAGTGAAGTGGCCACACAGATTTGTGAAAATTGGCTCTGGGTTTATTTTACAATTGATTTTTTTTGTCATGTCTTTGTGTTTATTTGTTTATTTTGTGTATGTGTGTGAGCATGCGTGTAGCAGTGAGATGACCACTTGTAGGAGTCAGCTCTGTCCTTCCACCAATTAAAGCTTGAAGTTGGGCTGTCAGGCTCAGTAGCAGGTGCCTTTCCCAGAAGGGTGATCTCACTGCTCCTGTCGTTGACTTTATGTGGAAAGATCTGCAACTCTCTGGGAGGGTTGGATGTGTGCTTCTCACAAGCTCCAGTCCTAATTTTGTTTCATATCCATGTTAGCACACGAACCCAAAGCGAACTGAGGAGTAACAGGTTTATTCTGCTTACCTGTCAGTTCACAATCTAACTTGGAGGGAAATCAAGACAGGAACTCAAAGCAGTAACCTGAAGTTGAAGTGAGAGGGAAATGCTTCTTGCTGGCTCCTTCTTTGGTTTGATCATTCTATACTTTGATAGCATTTTTACACAATTTAGGACCAACCTACCTAAGAAATAGCGCTACCCACGGTGGGCAGGGCCCTCCAACATCAATTAAGACAATGATGACTATCTTTTCTAGACATGTCAACAGAGCAACTCTCTTCAAGGTGAAAGCTAGTGTGGATGATAAAGTTATTTACAACTTTCAATGTCTTCTTTACCAAATAAAGCACACTAGTATGAGAATTGTGGACATTGGTCACTCAAATTAACATTTATTTTTATAGATCATGTTAGATAAGTTTCAACCTTCAAATCATATTTGAAAATAAAATAAATATTCTGTCATTTTTTTAGAGAAAGCAACAAAATACAGTCAACAAGGCAACTTGTGGCTCAGTGATATAATAATGGCAATAATACCAAACACAATTCTATCACAGTTACATTTTCTTTTCAAATGTAAGAAAGAACTGGTTTAAGAAGCAACCAGTTCTGCTTTGGCCTCTGTCTTGCCAGTGCTTGTCAAGGATCCAAGGGATAACTCACGGTGAGACAAATCTATCATTTCTCCTGAGTGCTTTCTATAGAGGTATGAGTACCCTATAAACTGGTGCTCCCTCTAAAGTGAGGGAATCTTAAAGTGAGGGAATTTGTTTTTGATACACCAATGAACTTTCTCCTTATTCCAATTGAATCTGTCGCTGTGGGTGTATTGATTTCACTGTCCCTGGCTCCCCATGCCTTTTCTTTCCTTTTGAAGTAATGCCTGTTGAAATTTGTAGTTTAAAAAAAAAAAAAAATGAAGTTCATCTTGCTTCTTCATTGGATCCGATTCTGTTGAAACCAAGCTTTACTTGAACACTGATGTCCTGGGCATCAGAATTTGAACTTCTAGCCCTGGATTGCAAACAGGATCAGTCGTATTCTAGGCCAGTACGTGACTGAGGGCCTAGGGAATCATTCTCCATTCTTTGAAAACTAAACTCAAAATATTCTTCAATTGTCAGGTCATTGTTAGCAGTTTAGTTGATGCATTTTGTTTTAGAAAACCCTTCCTTTCCTTTCTTGGTTAACTGTAGCTTCTGGACTCAAACATCCCATAATGTATCACCCATGGAATTCAGTCTGGCTCTAAATACCAGCTGACTTTACAATTCAAATGTAATTGCTGATACACTTAAAAAAAAAAAAAAAAAAAACTTCCAGGAAACTGTAAATGCTTGTTTCAGCTTACCATGAGTCACAGTATTTTATATTTGAAGAATCTGAACATGGAGACCAGAAAATGCACCTCTCTCTCTCTCTCTCTCTCTCTCAGACAGTCAGATACTTCTGCTCCCCAAACTTCTACACCATATCTGATACCCCCTTAACTTCCTCCTGGGCTCTCCATTTCCCAGGTGCACTCTCTCTCTCTTCTCTCTCTCCCTCTCTCTCCCTCGCTCTTTCTGAGTTTTTCTTATTCTGGACTAGAGATCAATAATTCCTGAAATTGCTCATTTCCACGTCCTTCCTGCCTCATCACCGTACTTGCATGTGACATCCCAATTCCTCTTCCTCCATCCCAGCCTTGGCTAGATCCTTCTCCTGGACTCCTCTGTGACGTCTCTTCCCATTACCTTATTTGAAGCACTCACCTCCTTCACTCCGCCTACTCCATCTCTGAGGCAGGCCTTCTATGTTTTCCTGATGTTTCAGAACTTGGCTTCATTTCTCATTTTCTTTCTCTTTGCACACCACTGTTCTCTCTTTTAGACAGTTTCCTCTATGAGTCTTCCTAGGCTTATTCATCACTACAGCATCTGTGTTTATCCAACTATTCTTTACTAAGTAAAACTCGTTGCCAAATTCAATCACATCATTGGCCATGGAAGCACATTGTTTTCTCTCTCTCTCTCTCTCTCTCTCTCTCTCTCTCTCTCTCTCTCTCTTGCTTTTTTTTTTCTTGATGAATATTAGCCACTCAGTGTTTAATACTTACCAATGGGATTTTCTTCTATTTTTGGCGGGGGAGACCACCAAAATAAGTATAAGCTTAGTTTGCTTTTAATGAAAAAAATTCAAAAGCTCTTGATAGCATGCAACTTAAATAATAAAAGTGGCCCATACAATGTAGTAACAGTTAATTTGAAAGTAAAGTTTGTATGCTGCATTCTTCTAATTTGTAGGCATGATTATTAGATTATTATTATTACTACAAAGTTTATTTAGAACATACGTCCTTTTGAGAAATTAGTGTGCTAAAAGATGATAGTTAACTTCTAATGAGTGTTAAGATTTTCCAAGAAGATCCTACTTTGTGAGGTCACATGATTGGGCCAGACAAAACTGAGCCTCTATTGGAAATTTCTCCTATTGGCTTCACCATTTATTCTAATTTGTAGTGAAACTCTGTCACTCAGACTACCAAAAAACATCGGTAGTGTTGCAGGGTCAACTATGCTCTGAGTGTGAAATGTTAAAGAAACTACATTTAAATTTAAATAAGAGTATTTCTTATGCTCAGCTCAGTCTAGGAAGGCTCTGGGCACTCAGTCGTCTGGGTATTACTGTATGTGGGCCCTATGTAAATAGATCCAGTTGTACTTCATTTCCAGCTGTTGGTGCTTAACAAAACTAAGATGCTCTTGAGAGCACCAGATGGTCCAATCATGGAAGTTTAAAGAGTGGATCTCCTTTGGGGGTTTTAGTGCCCATTAGAAGTTTACCTAGCCCTCTTTTTGTATGCTGAATTTTTAGCACTATAACATGTTCTAAATGAGATCTGCATTGCTTCTCATGGACAGACTTCAAGAAAAAGCAATATGTCTCAATGCTTCTTTTTAATGAACTATTATGCCTTTTATGGGGGCATTTTTGCCCTTTGGAAAAAAACAGGCTTTCAGAAAGTCCAAGTTCCCCCATTTAAAACAAAAAGGATTGTTACTTAAGGCATGTTTAGATCAAATGATTTTTTGATGAATTCATGAGACAACAATTTAGACTACATATTAAAAAAATACTCCATCTGGGAAACAACACCTCAAGGGAAGAGGGAGGTCTCCCTAGACTTGATACAGACTACACTGGATAAAATTCCATTGAAGGGGGTTGGGATAGGCCAGGAAAACTAAGCCAAAAGGAACCAGTTCATTCTAACCGATCACGGCTTTTCCATATCTAATTTCTCAGTTTGTGACTCTTGTGGGAATTTTTAAACCCATAAAATGTGCCCTTTCTCTGTCCCTGGTAATGGCCTAATGAAAAAAACACTCATAAATATATGGTGTTCCCAGAGATAAGATCTGAACATCAGATGCCTTTTACCTGTCATTGGATGATTTATTGGCAGTATATTGGTCATGTGATCTCTTCCAGTTATTCACCATGCCCCAGCACTGAAGGTCAGTCAGTTCTTTAGTCAATGGATTCTTTTAAGTGTTCTAATGCCTAAGTGCCTAATGATTAAATGAACTTAACTTTATATACACAACCTAAAAGTCTACAAAATGGTCATTGGATTGCATCAGTTGCTTATGAGTTTCATCTGAATCTCTTAGAATCTGCCCTAAGACTGGGAGCCCTTTGTTCAAAAACTTAGATTCTCTGACCCTGCAGCCAGCAAAGGTAGATCCACTTTGTGCATTCCATTGTATTTAAATTAGATGAATGCCTGGATGGATGGATGGATGGATGGATGGATGGATGGATGGATTGGTGGATGGGTGCACGCATGACTCTGTTACCAATGGTGACATTACTAAGACTTCAGTCTATAGGAGCGGCTGGCTTGACTTCAGAGCTTCTGAATTGAGCTCATGGTGCTTTACCAATAGGAAGATCCTTTTCATCCCTCGTTTCTCTTCAAGAGTCAACCAGGAAATAGGTCAGGCTTTACTTTGCTTTCTCTTTTCTTGGACTTCCAGGACTTATCTAGGCATTATAGATTCTTTAAACCTGAAAAGCAGCCAGTTCCCTGTGACAAGTGAGACCAGGAACTCCACCCCACACCCCACTAAGTTGAGAGCTGTATACTTCAAAACCACAGAGGGAAGCAGGACTTCCTTTGCCTACATCCTGTTCCCTCTATCCGGCTGCCTTTTCCTAAACCATTGTTTGGTTACCATGAAGAATGATTTTACTTCCTATAGTTCTTATCTTTGCTGCCTTTGATTGAAGATGGGGTTTTCTCTTTTTCCCCAATAACACTACACTAGAATGACAATGGGAATTCCTGAGGAAATTCAGAGAAACTGGATTTTTATACTTCCTAATTTTATTCTTTATTTTACTCTATGGTAGATAGCTAAGCAGCCGCCTAAGTCTACAACTTGGGCAATGCAGGCACTATCAGTAACTCAAAGTACAAACATATGTTTGTTTACTGAGAACTCAATGAGTGATTCAAGTGCTTAGAGCTCCTGCCCCAGCCTGGGACAGAGCCACTATGTGGGATCTGTATACTTAGTTTTCTTTGAGCCTTTGTTTGTTTATAGGACTTTCCTTGAAATACTTAACCCCTTCAGACTCTTTGGTCTTGGATAGAGACTGGAGGCTATATTAGTACTACCTTCATTGCTGTTATAAAACCAGCTCCATGGTATAATGTCAGCTCAAGAATTTAACATATATTGTTATGAAAAAGTTTGCTAATGAGAAATCAGTTTTTAAGTGGAATAGATATCAGATATCATTTTACCCCTCCAAGCTTGATGGTAAAGAATGAAAGATTTCATGTTAGTATTGTCAGAAAACTGTTAAAAGAAAGAAGAAGGAGGAAGTTGGAACCATGAGAAATGGATATGGTGGGAGTTCCCACTAAAGCCAGGAAGCAGGAGCTGAAGACAGACAGCTTGAGCCCATCTCGAAGACATCATTTATTGCACTGGATTTAGACGCTTCATTCTCATGATCAAAACTAAAATGTGAACTTCTGGGCTTGAGTTTCCTTAATGAGTTTTGTATCTCCAGTGCCTGGTACAGCTCTTGCCATAGCAAGTCATATATCTTAGGACTCCTTGGTCATAAACTTTGCTCAACACATGAGCAATCAAATAACCGGATATGCTTTTGAGCTTCTCCTCCCCAGTCTCTCTGGGAGCTTTCGGTCAACCCACAATTCTTTCTTTCTCTCTAGACACATTAACACTTACCATGATCTTTTGTCTACGATTTCCAATTTTCTGGTCTGTTTCCAGTTGCCATGAGCCTCTCTTTGTGGTAAGATACTATAGGAGTGGTGGCATTTCTGGCGTCCAGGTTTTTCAAATTCTGAGTTGAACAGTGACCATGTTTCATTAGCTCTCTGCTCATCCTAGGTTAGGGATGGCATCACTCCCACTTCTAGGAACACCGCAACCAATGTTTCTGGTGCACAGTCCCATGGTACTGAGTCTCTCTCTCCCTGTACCTCAGCAGGTTCCCTTGGCATCAGAAAGAGACCTCTGATTTACTGGTATTGCAAAGTCTTCATTTATAACACGATACCTTATTTTTTTCAATGTCTGCCTATATTGGCCCTCAGACCTTTTAATCCCCATTTAGTTATTTTTAACTCAAAGCCCTGCCTCTTATCCTTAAAAACCTGCCTTAATTTGATCTTTGGTTAACCTGCCTTAATTTGATCTTTGGTTAACCTGTCTTCATTTGATCTTTGGTTAACCTGCCTTAATTTGATCTTTGGTTCTCTTTGACCCATAAAGTTGCTCTGACATCTCTCACATTTCACTATTACTCCATCTTCATCAGTGCTGTGCTCCCTAGCAATTCTACTTTCATAAGGTGTCTCAATAAATCTGAGTTCCAAAGTCACATCCCTTTAAGATCTATGGCTTGCTGTGTCCCTCTCCATTTTTAACCCAATTAAAAATGGTAACAAACCAGGTCCTCTTAGTTTAGCTATACTCCACTGAATGTGGCCAAACATAGACTGTTTCTCCATGCCTGCTGAATCACACCCATTAGTACGCTACAAAACTTTTGAGATATGCAGTTTATTTTGGAATAATGCCTAGGCAAAAATTGTATTTTAATCCCTGCTACTAAAATAGTGACAAAACGATAAAACTTTTTATGGTGTTGATAGCCCTCTTCTTTTTCCTTTCTAACATATTTGAATACTATTCTTTTGTTTTGATAAGAATCTGTTATCTCTATTCACCTTTAGGCAAATATCCACTACCAAATAGACATAGACTAGAGACCTCATCCCTGTCTCTAGGAACCAACTCAACCCTAAGTACTGTGATTTCAACTATGATCACGTCTTCATCAGCTGGCCACTTGTAGCACAAGCTGCCCTTCTTTGTGACCCAATTCACAAATGCTACCAGCTCTATTTCCAAACCAATGGGTACCCCAACCCTCATTGTCCAAGCGTAAGTCACTCACATTGACTGCAGAGAAGTTAAAATGATCATTTTCATTCAATCCAGATATGCCCGAGACTCACTGCTGGCTATGTTGCTTTCTGAATGAGTCTGAGTTCCCTTCTATAAAATAATGGCAAGAATAACACTTTTGTAGATGTTGTGAACTTAGTGGGTACCTCATGTCTATAGTGTGTATCCATTTGAAATATCTCATAACTTTATTTCATCTCCTATTTTTCTTTCATTCCTACAGCTCATGGAATAGTTGTAATTCTTGCTTTCAGGACCCTGATATCACTCCCCTCTACAGAATAACTATTCTTAGATGTGTAATTGTGACCAAATGAATTGTACAAAAAGTAAACCAATTGTATACATATTGTACACAACATTATTAGTAGTTACAAATCCTGTAGTGACAAAGTCAGACTGTGAATTAAAGTTTAATGATGTGTGGATCAATGTGAGTGTTTATAATTATTATTATTATTGTTATTTTTCCACTATCTTCTGAAAACTGAGAAGGCTTAGAGAAGGCAAGCTTTATTTGTAATAGCCAGAAACTAGAAGAATGCATAAGGAAAATGTGGTACATGTATACAATGGGAATATTACTTAGCTATTAAAAAACAATGATATCATGAAATTTGCTGGCAAATGGCTAGGGTTAGAAAAGATCATCCTGTGTGAGGTAACTCAGAACTAGAAAGACAAACATGGCATGTATTCACTTGTAAGAGGATATGAACAATGAAGTCCAGTATAGCCATGTTACAATTCATAGACCCAAAGAAGCTAAGTTACAAGGAGCCCAAGGAGGAAAGTCTAATCTCACCGAAAAGTGGAAACAAAATAGACATCAGGTATCAGTGAATGGAGGCGACTGGGTGGGAAAGCAGGCGTGAATGGGATCAGGAGGGAGCAAGGGAGGGAGGGAAGGAAGGAAGGAAGGAAGGAAGGAAGGAAGGAAGGAAGGAAGGAAGGAAGGAAGGAAGGAAGGGGAGGGAGGAAAGAGCATTGGGAGAGACAAGTAGATTTGGGGGGGGGGAGGGATTTCCTGGATGAGCTAGTAACCTGGAACAATGGAAACTCCCAGGAATCTATGAAAATGACCCTAGCTAAAACTCATAGAAATGGGGGATAAAGAACCTGAAACTAAGCAAGACTTCCAGTGGGGTTGTTGGGACACCAGGCCAGCAAGGAAATCGTTGACCTACAATTTGTACTGCCTACAAGATGTGCAGGGGTAAATAAAGTGGAGCAGAAATTGAGGGAATGGCCAGCTAGAGACCTATGCAATGAGAGAGCCCACTCCTGACCTGATTAATGATATTAATAATATTATACTATACTTGCAGACAGGAGTCTATCATAGCTGTCATCGAGAGGATTCACCCAGCAACTGATCAAGCAGATGCAGAGTCCCACAGCCAAACCTTAGACAGAGCTTAGAGAATCCTGTGAAAGATGGGGAGGAAGGATTCAAGAAGCCAGAGAATTCAAGGACACCACAAGAAAACTTGTAGAATAAACTAACCTGGGCCCATAGGGGCTCACAGAATCTGAACTAGTAACCAAAAAAGTATATTTGGGATAGACTTAGGCCTTCTGCTGTTTATAACAGTTGCGTGGATGGGTCTTCATGTGCAACTCCTAACAGCAGAAGCAGGGTCTGTCTCTAGCTCTGTTGCCTACCTTTGGATCCCTTTCCCCTATCTGCCTGCCTTGCCTAGCCTCAATAGGAGAAGATGCCCTAAACTTACTTCAGCTTGATAGGCCAAGGCAGGTTGATATCCACAGGAGGGCTCCCCTTTTCTGAGAAGAAAGGTAGGGAGACTGAGAAGAGGAACTGGGAGGAGAGAAGAGATGGGGAATGGGGGCTTTGATCTGAATGTAATACAAATTAATTAATTAATAAAAAATAAAAATAACTTTATAAAAAGAAAGAAATGTACAACAACTAGGAGCATATCAACTGGTCCTTACCAACTGGACACTTAGAAACTCTGTCAACACACACAACAGGGGAAAGAACAAAGTGATAGTTACTGACAGGTAAGAACTGTTCTAGGTTTATCAATATCTTTATAATTTACCACAATAAACAATGAGGTAATGGCTCATAGGGTCCTCTTCACACAACTTGCACTGGGCACAGTGATGGGTTACTATCATATATCAGAAGTTCAAGTTCAGCCTGGATCCCTACCAAGGCCCTAGATAATGTTTTCTAAAGCTCTGGAGATGAGAAACAAAAACTGGAAACTGGGCGCTACTTCCTGGTGATTTTGATATTTTCTGGTTTGGGCAGAGATGAGAAACAAAGTTCAAGTGAAGCCTTTTAGATTACCAAATAGGTGATTATCCAAATATGGACTTCACTTAGAGATATCCCCTCAATGTTCCTTTTAACCGAGCTACACACAGTCGTGAACTGTTAACGTGTTCTGTATGGAACAGTCCTCATTGTCAGTGTTAATCTACTTTTCAGGTAGTCAGTGCTTAGGGACTACAGTACACTGTTGAACAAGTACTCTTTCTAGCACTCACTTGGCCAGTACCTCCAATTTTTAGAAGTGGTATTTAAATGCTTTCCTACTCTACCCCACCCCCACCCCCTGGGCATAAAAGCAAAGCCACAATTTTCTCAATTCTTTAGCATTAGCATGCTGGTCCTATCAGGAGGGAAATCACACTTCATTGAGTTCAGGTGCATTAAAGCTTAGTACATACAACCAGAGCTGAAATGGAGCATGGTTGAAAAATATAGTTAACCTGATTACATGGAAAATGTGGACGCAGAATGTCCCGGCAATAGCTGGGTTCCACTTCTAGATCCATGAGCATTACTGTGGCAAGAAACGAACTGTAGCAAGTGAAAATCAACAAGCATTCCTTTTAAATTCGATGCACATTAGCTAAGATGGTTAAAAAATGTACAATGTAAGACTTTCTGTTATTTAAATAGCAGGGCATTTACTTGGTTGGCTTTAAAGAAAAGAAGGGCTTCCCAGTTCCAAAAGGCATTTTGTGGCTTAGGTTCCAGTTTGAAAGCTTCTATTAAAGTTTTGGGATCTGCTATTGGTCCCATGAGAGTTCAGTTTCCTTAAAGTGGAACAGTTTAGGGCAGAAGCCATATCCCTAGCTCAATGGTCAACATGTGGAGTAGTCTGTTGTAGCTATCCCTTTAGCCCTCTAGCCATAGCTGTCCCTTCCACTTAGTAGGTGATCCCTTATAAAGTTTCATTGAATTTGATGAATTTCTTTATGTGTGTGTAGTATATTGCCATGTGTGTATGTGTTCTATTCACAAGTCTGTGGGCAAACAGACACGGGGCATGCCTGGGCACGCGCAGGAAGATAAGTGTGGAGGCCTAACATTGATATTGGGTGTCTTCTTCAATTACTTTCTAATATTATTTATTGAGACTGGATCTCTCAAGGAATCTGCAGATCATGGATTCCAGCTCTTCTAGCTAGCCAGGTTGCTTAGGCGATCCTTTATTTCTGCCTATACTGGTATTACAGGCTTCCACAGCCACTTGGCTTCTTAAAGGGGTTCTGAGGGTTTTTTCCCCCACTGAGACATATCCCCAGCATCAGGTATCTTTTGAGTAATGTAATTCAGACTCATAAAGAAAAATGAAATAAAAATACCAAGGGGAAGTCACATAGTTTAATTATTTTGGTACTTTGCAACCTAAATAATTATATACAACAATGGAGCCTTGGAGATCCTAAGACAAGAGAAGGATTCAGTCTGGCAGTATCAGAAACAATACTAAAGGTCTCAGTGGTTCCATGATACCAGTTACAGAATCCCTTACATATTGAGTTCTCACTGTAAGCAACCAGAGAGGAGCTTCAAAGACACACGTGCTGTGCAGGGTTTTAGAAGTCAATGAGATATCAAGACAGGTCATAGAATCCTGGCTAGATATTGTTATATTGGTACTGCCAAGGTATTTGTATATCATCATGTTCCATCATATTTTAATCTACTATCGTGAGATCCCTGTAGAAACTAGGGTCTGTATAGCATAGATGGGAACCACAGTCACATATGTAATGTGACCAGTTTCTCTCCTTTTGACATTCCTTATGTGGGAGAACAGCAGGCACATTATTCATTGCAGAAGCATGTTAAGATTTTTTTCATAGGGGCCCAAATATCTTTCTGGAGAAGTCAAGACGTGTTTGAAATCTTCCTAGAGAAGCTGGAGAATAAAACACTTTGGATGTTTATGTGAGGGTCAAGTGGGACAGAGAAAGTAAAACATTTTATAAATCATAGCATTGATGTAAATATTTTTGCATATCAATATGTTTGAGTATTTGTGTATGTTTTTTCATATTGTGTGTATTTCATATACACAACTGCGAACCTAAGTTTCCGTTATTTAAAACAAGAAATAACTGATCTCAACATAATTGAACAAAAGCAGGGCAAAGTGTAACTGTTTCAATTATATGAATATTTATATAAGCATAATTATGTTTTCCTAAATCTTCTATTTTTTCAGTTGTTTTTATGCATGTTTTTTTTTCTTTTCTTTATTATTTTTTTGCCAAATCCTCACTGCTACTGTTCAATCATTTGCATTTATCTGTACTATTTGGGCAAAATATCACAGGATATGTCTAAAATACTCAATACAATATAGAATAACATCCATTATTTAGAAGTCTTATTTTTTTCTCTTCTATGTTAATATGTCAGAAAAGGATCCCTTAATTTTTTAATCTCCCTAATTTATGTTTCAACATTCAGTTTCTTTATGATAATCTGTAATTAGTAATCCATATTAGAAGAAATTCCTATTCTATGTCATCAGAGAAAGAGACGTGGGAAGTCTCTGTGTGCCTCCAAATGAAGGTTCTGACCCTCCTCCCACTACAATCCCAGCCCCAATTGCAGAATGGAGACAGGATCATAAACACAGGAGTTTTGGACTATAAATCATTATTAGGCCCTCTTGCTCTTGGAATCTGCATTTCGACATTTTCATTCCCAAATGGATGACTTTTAATGTAAACAATAGAGCTCCTGCAAAGACTCCTGTGAGCCTCCCTGGTGGGAGCCTCTTTCTGGCTAGAGAAGGATTCTAGCTGTGCCTCTTTCTAGTCCCTTTCTGGTCTCTGAGACTCATCACAGTCTGGCTTCTTACTGCAAGCCGTGCACTTTGATATGGAGTGCTAGCAAATGATTTTCTTTGATGAGGTCCAGAATCCAGTGTGTTTCCAGGCAAAGCCTGCTATCCTATCTGCAGGGAACTTTCACAAGTTCATTAGGCAAGACCTTCCCCATAAATCTAGCAGTCAGCTTTTCAAGGTGCTCTTTAGCTAAAGCCCACTGCAAAAGTGTCCAGCATTTCCTTCCACACCTGACTTCTTTCCAGAGTCCATGAACTCTGCAACTGGTAAAGCCATACTTGAAAAATAATTTAATGCCACCATTCTCCTGGCTGTCAGTTACAAGGCCTGAGATCCTTCTGGGGGCATCTAAGGATGCCTCCTGTGGATTCCTTATTAGCAGATATCACTGTTATCAGGACTCCTGAATTTTAGAGGAAGACAGGCTTGAGGCTTAATTCTAACATTACCACTAGAGCTATAAGGACATATGGGCATATTGCCATAGATTTAGAGTTACAGGGAAAATAGCAAAAGCCTGATCAAAGTAAATCTTCCATTCGTGATACAGAAAACAAATTTCCCTGCCTGTTTGCACAAAACTACAATCCCAGTACTCAGAGGACTCAGCGCTATGAGTTCAAGGCCAGCCTGGGCCACATAGCATGACACTGTCTCTGCTCCCTTCTCCCTTCCAGAGAGAGAGAGAGAGAGAGA
>NC_034590.1:43258347-43274618 GCF_900095145.1 Mus pahari | reverse complement strand
AAATACAAAACAGAAAGCAATCTGATATGTTGAGACCTTTTCTTTTGAAAATAAGTATATTCAGTGTTGGTTGCTGCAGTTGTCCAGGCTTAGGGCTTCTGGAAATTTCCATAACGTATAAGAGAACCTCGTCTCTCCTTTCAGCAGACAGGCTGAGACAATAGAAGGAAGACCCAGAGAACAGCTCAGCTGGGTTCTCAGGATGACAGTTCTCAAGAGTTACCTTTAGAGAGGGCTTTTATGACTTAAATGGCTTTTCCAACTTAACTGATTCACTTAAAGTCCTCCTGTGAAATGTGGACCATCAGGCTGGTTTTATTTGCTTTAGTTTAGCCATTTTTTTTTTGTCTTCTTTCCAGTAATATGTATTTACTACAAATAAGCCGACCCTAAACTTAAACTGCACCGGCCTCAGATTAATTTTTCCCTTCAGTTCCCCCACCTTCCAGCTACCCGTTCTCTGCCTCCTGTGCCAGAATGCTATAGAGAAGGCATTTTGTTTATTTGATCTAAGCCAGTGACCTTCGCCAGCATTCGAATCATGAGCTGCAAATTACATGGAGTACCGTCCCTGCAGGATGAACCAACGGGATCAAGTTCCATGGCCTTCTGGGATGGAGCTGCTTTTGCTCTCAACTCCTCAACGTTTGAATGAGAGATCCTGAGCAACAGATAACCTTGACACAATATGAGAAAGACCCCCCCCCCCGGTGGTAGGGAAGCTCTTTTGTCATCATGGTCATGTGCAAACTTCAGAAGATTTAGCCCTCAAGTTTGGACACACTGCCAAGAATGTGGATTCCTTTTGAAAGTGTCCAGATGTCTCAGATCTGTAGAACTGTGCTTTCAGAGTCGTTTTCTTTATTTGCTGGTTTAGATCAGTACAAAAAAAGTACATTGCCTTCTTGAATCCAATTCAAGTCACTTCCCGAGACTGAGAAGCATACCATACCTTCAGATACCTATTTTTATCGTTTAATATATTATGTTGGACTTTTATTGACTATGTCAAACTAAGCTTCTTTTAAAACATACATATTTCATCTTAAGCAAAGTCAAAATGTTAAAAGTCACTGCATTAAAAAGACACAGAAAGTGATGGAAGACTTGGAAATTATCAGAAAGAAAATTCTAAAGAATTCCTCGCAAACACCAAAGGAAAATCAGATGGGCTTTCGATAACTTTGTTCTGTTGTATGTCCTGGTATGTTGCATGTTTGGACTATCTTGCTCATCTCTCTACCTGACTACCTCTGTGTGTAGGTTCTGGTCATGACTGTTAGTGGTGGACAGAAGATTACTTTTACTTGTTGGTTCAATTTTATTTTCAGGCGTTTTAAGCAGATACACCATCAAAGAGTTAGATCCTCCCAGATCAGCATAATCCCTTTACTCATTCATCTCAGGTCTGAAAGGGGTCCATCAGTTCTCCAGTAAGCGTAGGCTGAATTCACGGCCTTACTGGGATTTCCTGTGTGTTATCATACCCTTTACTCCTTACATTGCCCATAGTGAGTTGGAAGAGAGTATTGATGCTCTTTGTTCCTTATGCATTTACTGCGACAATGACTTGGGGCTTCAGAACAACATAATCAGCAGTTCCTGTTTTGAACATTAAAAAGCCAATCTTAATGACCTCAATTACAGATTTGGTGGTTGCTGATATTTAAGAGAACGGGTGAGAGTTCCCACAATCCAGAGAGAACTCATAATGGATGTTCTCTCCTCCCACTGAGAATGGCCCAATACATTTTTCAGGGTGGTGGCCAGAGTGAGAACAAATCTCTCTGGTGTGTTTGCTGGGTTATATCATAAGGTGGCAGTCTTTCTTACGAATTTGATTTTTTTCCCCCATGCACTCATAATGAGTCCCTTTCCAAACATTTTCAGCACTTATGATGTTCATAATCCTAAATCCTGTTCTTCATTGTTGTGATCCAGCATTGAGCCTAAGAATGATGTAAACCTTAGTGAGTCGTTGGATATTCTTGTCTGTGCACTTCCACAGAGCAGTGATGATGTCTACAGAGGACATTTAAACATGCTATGCTCTTCCCACACCAGCACTGTGATTATACTACAGTCACCAAAGGCTGGGAAGGAATGACAGGGATCTTGGGATGGAATGGGATGTTTAGATCTAACGTGCAGTTCAGTTTTGCTGTTTTCTTTCTACTCGTGGCTTTTTTTTTTAAAAACAATTTGTGGACTCCTAGGAAAATGTAATTCAGAAACATATGAAATTCTCCTTAGAGAACTGGTAAAAGACCCAAATAAAGACATAGGAGAGAACATCAGAGGTCTGGCTAATCATCTGCCATGTGCACTATTTATACCAAAGGGGAGGGAAAAATCAAAGTAGTGTCTTGTTCATAAGTATACTATGTCAGCAGTGGACAACACATTCTGGGAGGAGTTGAAAAGATGTTTGGAGTACTTACGTAGTACCCCATTTAATGGCACTTTGCTTCTCTCTCTAAGCAATGCTACATAGTTAAGTTACTTTCTCTTTATTTTTATCTAGATGAGTCAGCCACTTTGCTCATGAAAGAGTAAATGAGATAATGCATATAAAAGTGTTACCTAGGCCCTAATATGTCCTGCAAACATTATACATTGTCAGGGCCCATGAATTTATTTTTAAAAAACCACTCTAGTTCTTAGAGATATGCAGATACTGGACAGGGATCATAGGCTGCTGAGTCCCAGGCAAGGTCTAAGTGACATCCTCCATGGGAAAGCAGGGAGAAGGGAGAAATGAAACAAAGAAGCAATGTTGTTAGTTCTCACAATATTTTAATTCCATTTCTATGCTGCCAAATGACAAACTTGTTACTGGGTTCTTGGCATTTTAGGACCTAGAGTTCAGGATTCCAGAGCAGTGGAACTGAACTTAGTAGCTGAGAAGAAAAACAGGTTGGTACCTATCCTGGAAATACAATTAGTAAAGTGAAGTGTACAAGGGTGCCAGGGAAAGAATTCATCTCTGCAGCTGCAGGCTGAAAGAAGACTTTATCAAGCTTGGTATACAATATGTAGAAATGGCTGTAGCAGACACAATTATTTGGATACTCAAAAATAAAAGCATATAGTAAGGGGAGAGAGGCTAGGATGGGAGGAACTAGAGGGAGACAAGTCTCTGCGAACAAGAAATCAATTGGATAAATCAAGTAGCTGGTTAACAAGGGTTAGGCAGGACTTCGGAAGAAGACCCTTAGCCTTCTTGACCCACAGATTCAAACTCATGTCTTAGTGATACAGTAAGTACCACTTACAAATAGATCAATGAGAGTGTGGGGGATGCTCAAGGGAGAGAGTTTGAGTCATCCTGCTAGCATGGCAAACTGGGAGAGAGAAAACTTTCTTGTTTCCCATTGCTCAGTAGGACAACAGCTGGACACATGCTCAGTTAACTGAAGATATAGAACAGTGGTCTCTGTCTCTGTAGAATATTAATATTCTTCAAATGGCTAGCCCACTCCTTCCTGAGGCCAACTGAACTTAAATCTCCAGTTGGGGATACTTGGGCTTCCTGTGTGGTTTAGGTTTCCTAAATGGTTCCAATGTAAGCTTAGGAATAATTTACTTCCAATTCTTAAGATTAAAAAAAAATATATCTAAGAAGCTTACACTCAAATCACTTTTTTTATGGCGACTCTACTGTCAATTATCTCTAATGGAATCTAGAAATGCATCAAAGGGCATTCATTAGCCAGAGGCAAGCAATGCAAACTGACACCATCCAGGTGGGCCCAACAAGGTAAGTACTGAATCTGATTCTTCACAGCTCTTTCCTGATCTAGTAAAGAAGAACCAAGGTAGGAACCCACAGCTCTTCAACGTCTGTGGGTCATTGATGCTTCTTATTTTGTGTGCAGAAGATAAAGCTTCTATGAAGGGTGGCCCTGATATTATAGTGGGGCACCGAAGACAAATAGTCTGTGTCTTAGCTGACCCAATGACTATGGTCATGAGTAGCCATTGGCAGTTCCAATGGGGTCAAAGCTTTAAGAGATGATACAGTGGAGAACAAGGGATATAAGCAACAAAGCACATTGAAAATCTCAATAATCTTGACTTTAGCACTGTTGATCTTTCCCTCTGCTTGTATATCTTGTGTCATTAGTTCTTCTCAGATCAATAAGCTAGAATAAAACTGACCAGAGCCCTGGGGTTGTTTTTTTTTTTTGTTTTTGTTTTTTTTTGTTTTTTGTTTTTTTTGTTTTGTTTTGTTTTTGTTTTTTGTTTTGTTTTTTAATAATAACAACTTAGGACTTTCCAAGAAATCAAAGACTAATGTCCTGGTAGGTATCCAAGCAATATGAGCAGTATGGGGCTTCGTAGCAGTAAGCATGGAAATGGGTACACATGTCACATCACACTGCATTTAGTGCATAATACCGTTGGTTTCCAACTCAATCTTGAGTCCTAGAGTGATGATAGAGCACATCAGGTACCTGTGAACAGACTATCAGATGCTCAGAAAAGGCCTCTTTATAGAAAAGCAAGAGGTGGTGGTGTAGTGGGGCAATTGCATAGAACAGAGTATACTTAAACTAAGAGTTGAAGGCTGGTTCCATGGAACAAACTTGGACCAAGTCTCTGGAAATGGAACCAAGTTTTTCTAGGCGCCAAGGGGCCTTCGTGCTTGGCTGATGAAAGACTGGTCCATTGCTCTCTGAATTCCCCAGGCCAGGGGTCAAGAGAGTTTCCAGGCATTTGGGGGCTGGATCAGAGCTTAGGGTTAAGTGGTTCCAGCTTCTATATAGAGGCAGAAAGCCAAAGTGATCGTCACTATAATTGTTTTAAAACTTCTAGCCTAGTTTCTTTGCCTACTAGTTTTTGGTGTGGGGAAGATCATCCATCTAGTAGCATGGCCCATGAGAGGAGATTAAAGGAGTTTTTTTCAAGTGAACAAGGTTAGGCACTACATCTCTATGTCCAAAATGCCATAGTCCAAAGATCACAAAAGTATTTATCTGAGAGAACAACTGTGCGTGTTTGATAGTCTAACAGGCTCTAAAATATCTGATACTATATGGAACATGTAATATTCTTTAAGTTGCTATTGATACACATAAGAAAGTCATATAACTATGGTACAGGCACATTATTGATAAAATATCACTTTCAAAGGAATAATCACTATCACCTTCCAAAATTAAAATAGGATTTGTTTTATTCAAAGATTTGACAAATATACTTGTTCTCTTGCTTTGTATCTTATAGCCCTGTAATCTCTCTCTCTCTCTCTCTCTCTCTCTCTCTCTCTCTCTCTCTCTCTCACACACACACACACACACACACACACACAAAACAATAAAACAAGCCCTAAGGGAGCTGTGTTACCCAACATATCGCTGAGCTAGCAGCTAAACAACCATACACCCACTCCCCTTCTGTATGATCAAGTAGTGCACATTCTTAAAATGATAATGGGACTAAATTTGGAGAGAACAGGCCCTTAAGTTTTCATTTGTTTCACAGTCACAGGCTCAAACTGAAGGGTAAATTATGCAGCAGTTTGATACATAAAGCCCTATGCATTCAAACACAAAATGAAAAATGAAAACTTTAAGAACTTCGAATAATCAAGGACCTTAGATTAATTCCATCAGTGGTTGTGAGGATTTTTTTTGTTGATGTTGTTGTTGTTGTTGTTGTTGTGAATTTGCTGGAGAATTTGTTATGAAAGCCTTCTAACTAGTGTCTGATTATATCAGTGTCTCTTTTTCCTTTTAGAACACACATCTGTTGTTGTGGAGGGGGGGAGGTGGAGGGAGAGTGTGGTGTGGTTATTATGGAAATACAGCAAAACCAAATATTTTAAAGCAGATGAGAAGAAACCCACAAACAGTTGGCTCACAAATGGTGTAACGTTTACCACGCACCCCTGCACAAAGCCAGCAGCGGCAGTGGTGGCTGCGGCGTGGGCCACAGCAGCGTTCCTGGTGGCCTCGGGTTTATCTGTTTCAAACACTGGACCACTCTTGGTAGTAAACTGACTGGGGATTGTTTTTCTCTTTATCTCCCTCTCTCTTTTTAATTGTCGTTACTCTGTTTTGCCTGAAAGCTGCAGTATCTCACTGTTCATTATTCCCTGTTCAGTCAAATCCTGTCCAAAATTAACTCCTTGTGCACTGCTGTGTTTCCCCACCTTGCTTCTTCCCAAGATGCACAGCAGAGACCTCACTGCAACTCTTTTTAAAAAATAAACTCCACTGATTTTACTGGTCTGTCTCTTTAATATTTAAATTTTCTAAAGAAAAATATTCCTCACTATTGAAAAGTTGTGCTCCAAACCCAAAAGTTTCAGATGAAGGGTTTGTTTATTTTTTTCTCTATTGTACATACCCCTTTTCCTCAGAGTGTGTGCAAAGTCGCTGGCTCAACTTACCTTTTGCTACCTTCATTTGAAATTACCAAAGGAGTTTTCCCAGACTGCATCCTTAAGCAGGGAGAAAATATACAACAGTCAATACCTCTGGGGAACAGAGTTTCTCATATCAGCCTCCAGTTGTAGAGTTTTCAACTTGAATTAAGGGCAGCCATCAGACAGACCATAGAGAATGAGAAGTCGCTGTTATAAATTAATGACTATTTGCCGTGCAGTGGAGTGCCTGTTTGTACCACATTTTATTGTGATGCGTTATTCGTATTCAGTGCAACAGTAATTGGGTCTTAAACATGATAAAGTATCTTTAAGGCTGCATTGGTAGCTCAGCTGCCTGCAGCAGGTTTTTAACTCAAGTTAAAGAAGGTTAATCAAAGCTAATGAATCTGTTTTATCCATTGCCACAAGTATGTCAAAAAAAAAAAAAAAATGTTCCGGGAGATGACTGAACCAAAATCTGGATTGTTCAGCTGTGAAGGCAAATGCAGTTTTAGCATAATAATTTTGCAAGTGCCTTTGATGGCCTCGGAGCCATGGGATAACTGCTACCTGCGAGCTCTGTATTTTCTTATCTTTCCGCTGCCCACTCTTTTGCCTTTAAAAATGAGATGCCTTTTGCAAGCACAGGGAAGGAAATGCAATCTCACACTACAGCCTTTAGCGTGAGAATATCAAGAGACTGTTGCATTCAGAAGTTCAGAATAGCTCTGTTCTTTATGAAAGACTACGAGGAGCCCCCTAATAAAGCCAACTCATTAGAACAAGTGTTTGTTACTAAATCCCCCCACGCAGGACCACAGGCAATCGGAGTCAGGACATGAAGCAATTAAAGTTGCCTCCCTTCTAAACGAAGCCTGTGCCCCAACTGTCACCTACCAGTCCTATTCTGTTTTCTTATTAGAAATGTGTTTGAAGAATTCAAATTCATAATTTGTCAGGCAGCAGAGGTTCAGCCCATGCCTCTCCCTAGTTTTTTTTTTTTTTTTTTTTTTTTTTTTTGAACAAGTTAGGAAGACAATAAAATGTAAAACTGCCTCTGTCAGTGTTTGTCCTTTGCCAAGGTTCTAAGGTTAGGGAGCGAACAACTGGGCTGCCACACACCTTAAGGCCTTGAAAACCTTGCCTTACTGTATCAAACAACAACAGCAGCAACAACAACAAACAACAACCCCCTCAGCCAGAGATCAGGCTCAAAAATCTAAATTCACAGTGGTGGAGAGAGCCTTTTGTGCCCACCCAGGCACCTAGGAGCAGGCAGACATTCTGAGGTGACACCTTTCCCTAAAGCCTTGGTTGCTCTGCACAGAGATGGAATGAGTTGCTTAGAAGTTCTACACTGTGACTGGCAAGGGGGTGATGCTGCCTCTGAACCGGGAGAGCCAGAGAGCCCCTTTGTGGCTTGCTCTTCTGCTTTTTTCTTTTTTTTTCTTTTTTATAATACCCAGCTAATATTTGCATTAGGGGAGAAGGATGTGGGGGAAAAAGGGGAGACTCAATGAGATATCAAGCAAGATAGACCCACAAAATAAAAGTCAGGAGTAGCACACACACACACACACACACACACACACACACACAAACCCCGAAAAAAAACAAACAAACAACAAACAAAAACCCAAGGGACCCAGCCTAGCTTTGGTCGGAAGAAGGCCTACATCATAGGTTTCAAAGCATCTTTCCCAGATCCACAGGCACAGCCCCCTTGATGAAAACTAGTTGCTAAATTCAGGGCCCTGTTAGGCCTCAGCTAATTAGAAAAAATGGGCTTTTAAATTTTTTTTTCTTTTCCTTTCTTTCTTTAGCACCTTTTCTTTCAAGCATTTAGTCTCAGGAGGGGGATCCCCGGCTCTTGGCTGGCTGTTTTGAAAACACGCCTTTGAATGCCTCTCCCTAATTCACGCCTTTTGTTTTTGAGCCTTTGTGTTTGCCAGTTTGACCATATAACGTTATACATCTGGTGTATAGCTTGTTGGGGCTTTTTTCTCCCAGGGTTCCTATGCATTCCCTATAGGACCCTCCTGAGCTTCAATTTGAGCGATCGTGTAACATAAAGGGACGAAGGAGGGCCTAGGAGGCTGGGGGAGGCCTGGAGGTTGGAGGGGGCAGAGGAGGGGAGGAGGCCCGGGAGGAGACAGAGACAGAAATGAAAAAAAAAAAAAAAAAAAAAAAAGTTGAAAAGAATTCTTTCCGCTGTCTTCTTTTCTTCTCACTGTTGCGACTGGACCCTGAGTCAGCCGGCGACAAGGCCTCGGTGGGAAAATGACGGGGCGCAGAATAGATAACTCATTGGAATTCTGGCAACATATTCGTAAATAAAACAAAAGTGCGGAGGCGAGCTGGGGGAGGCCGTGTGTTCCAGGGGAAGCGCAGAACTGTGCCAGCACTAGGAGGACATTACAGAGCCAGCTCCCTGCTTTGCCTCTTGCAGGCAAAAACTAAAGATGCTCAAACGGGAAGGATTGGTGACTGCTCGGTCCCTGCTTGTGAGCCAGGCTGTTGGGAGCTGTTTCTTACTGTAGTCTGGAAGCCGCTTTTGCAGCCACACTTTGCGGCCTGAGGAAAGTTCAAATCGGCTGCGTTGTTTCTTTAGTCTGTCTGGTCTGTGCTCACAAAAGGGCCGCTGTCGGACGGACCTAGGAAAATGGGTTTATTATGATCGCTCTTATTCCTAGCTCCAAGATTTAATTTGCATTTAACGTTTCCAACCATCCTGTCTTGTGTACACTTTTGGCAAGACAGCCTGAGTACTGGAGATTTTTATGTCTGGAGATATTTATGTCTGTTTTCTGATGTCCCAGGCACCCAGCCTTTTAGCTGATTTTTTTTTCCTATTATCTGAGTATTGATGGCTCTCCTCCTGGTGCTAGTCCGTTTCATCTCAGTTTCCCCATCTGCAAAATGGACGTAGCCTATCACTGGAATCACATTGCTTAGGGTTCATATGTCTTGAACACAATAGGTCTATTTCATATATACACTACCATTATATAACATGTCTCTGTACATGACCCATTATAAATGCATGGATATGATGGTCTACCTTACTTAGCTGCAAGTTAGACACTGGCTGCAATAAAACTTCGAATTCATAGGATGCGAGTATGTTTGTAGCTGTTCTTTAAAGCTAATACAGGCAGCTTCCTCCCCCCCCCCTTTTCTTTTCTTTTCTGCAGAGCAATTTGCAATGCAATACCAAACATGAAAACCAAACAAACTCATATCAGGCAAAGCTTATGAGTTATTTCTGCTTCCCTGAATTCAAGTTACAAAGGGTGGGGGTAGGGAAGAGGTATTTGTTTTAAATATAGCAGTGGGGGGGGGGATCCAACTAACCTACTCAGGAAGTCTTGGAAGACTGTGCTAGTTCATGCACACGTTATTACAGATGTGAGGAAACTTGTGGGCATCATTTTTAAAATAGCTTCCACATCTACATGGTGAGAAATCCTACTGAAAGCATGCCCTCCTCCACCCATGCCTTTGTAAATGAATTCCCTTGCTGATTAACCCTTGATACATTTCTTCAGGTGGGAACCCATCCCCTTGGCTGTCCTTAATCAATCCAGCCACCTGGCAGATAAAGGGACTCCAAGAGTTAAACACAATTAAATTAGCCAAGGTTTTCAAGGAAATGATAAAAATCGCTTCTCTTTTACAAAAATGTGTAAGATGCTTTGCTGTCCCAATCAGACTTATAATTTTGCAATAGGCTACATTGGAAGATTTTTTTTTTCCTCCTCTGACCATTAATCAGAGCGGAAGAAGGTGACTAATGCCCAGCATGGAGGTGCATCATCATCCTCAAAAAAAAAAAAAAAAAAAAAAAATCAGCTAACCTCAGGGAAGAAGTTAACTTATCAAGAAAAGAGTTATTTATTGTGAGCCCCTGCCTTGCACGTCTGGGTGCTTTGTCTTCCCGTTCGCTTTGCTTAAACTAGTGACAGAACATGAAAAATTACGATCACACCTAAACAACATCGAAAACAAACAGAACAAAACAAAACAAAACAAAAAACCCCAAAAACTGTGGAGCCAAGTTCAAATTCTTAGATGAAACGTTTAACTTCAAAAATGTAAAACCATCTAATCAGAGGTTGCCAAGCATTAGCCCACTCAGAAGAAACCCTGTGTTCTGTAAAACAGTAGCTGATGTCCAAACCATACACAAATCAGTAGGCATTCTCATTTCCGGTTTGTATCATGTGTTCCAGTGAGCCTAACATGTTGGTATTGCTTGGTGATATGGAGACTACCGAAGCCCTTCACCTCTCCTCCCAGGTTACAAGCCTGGGTTCCCAAGAAAATTGTTCTCTCTGCTTCTGTGTGAACTGATATTCTCACTGATTCTAGAGGAAGAAAAAAAAAAAAAAACAAAAACCCACAATTGAGGTAAACTTGGTTGCAGGCAGCAGTAGCAAGCTAAAAGAGACAAATGGCCGTTACCCACTTAAGAAAATAATGTTGTGCTGATTGACAAACTGCCTTTACATCTCGGCTCCTAATGGCTCTTACAGAAACAGGGGCCTGTCAACAACAAACTTGATTTCTAAGGTCCCCAAGGTAATAATAATCCACTAATTTGACTGGCTCCCAGCTGGCCCTCTCCAGCAGTTTCTGCAGCCTGAGAAGACTTCTTCTCTTAGGAAAAAAAAAAATTGAGGGGGCTTGGGGTGAGGCGAGGGAAGGGTGGGCAGTACAGTTAAGAAGTAGTGTGGAGGGAAAACACATGGAAATGTAATGTAAGTTTCTTGTTGCAATAGAGCTGTTAGGTTTGGCATGAAGACGGCAATCGGATGCCTCCTTTGACATTAGTTGAGCCTTCAGTAAGTAAGACAAGCCTGAAGGATTAGGTTGTCAACTTCAACCTGTCATCTTTGGAGTCAGAAAAAAAAAAAAAAAAAAAAAAAGGTGCTTCCTCATTTCTCCCTTCTTTTCTCTTCTCTCTTTTCTTTTCTTTCCTTTCGTTTCCTTTTCTTTCTTTTTTTACTTGTCTTTCTTTCTTTCTTTTTTCATTTCCCTCCCTCCCCCGCCTTTTTGTTACTGTTTGCATCTTCTCCACCAGTTTCGAGCTTTTCAGATGGGGCAAAAGAGACAGTTAATAGGCGACAACCTCAACCCCACACTGCTCATGAAAGTGTCGTCTTTAAAGACGAGAGAATCAAGCAGGCTGTAAGACTAATCGCCCTGCGCCGGTATGAATTTATCTAAAGAGGATTTCGTGTGGAACCCCCCGGAGCCGGCCGCCAAACGGATGACTGCACAGTTTAAGAAAGTTAGTGGACTCGTCCCAATCAACTGTCAGGCTGCATAAAAGGGTTGGGGCAAGCTGACTTAAGCAAACAATATTTAGCCGTCTAAGGATACCATAAGGCCTGAGATTTTGCTTTGTTGCGCTGTCAGGAAATATTGGTACGTATCAAGTAACACTTCTGGTGCAAAAGAGGTGCGTCTCCTTTCTGACTATCTCTATTTACAAAAGAGGCCTGTGCTCCCAGAAGGGTGGGGGCAGGGAACGTGCCAAACCCAGCACTTCACAGAGGACTTCACTTGCTTTTCCTGGGATCACAGTCGTTTTCAAAGAAGGAAAAAAAAATGAATTGAGCTTAAAAAAAAAATAGCCTCATTCTAAAAAATAAAAATTAAACATTATTAGAATTTATAAATTCCCTGATTGCTTAGCAGAGACCCTGACCATAGCCCCCAGACTGACTGCTATGGATTCTTAAAAAACATGTTTCTCGTTGTTTAGCACGTTCTGAAGTATGTTCAAAGCATCCGAGTCTCCAGTGTAAAATACAATCAGGAATAGCTAGCTATCAAGCCTACACAGTAAACATTCTAAACAGGTCCCATGAGCCAAAACTATTTTTGTTAGAAATAATCTCCACAATTCTAATGACTCATCCCTTTTAGTGTTTTAAGTATGTGGGGGAGAAAAAAAAATCATGATGTCTCCAGTTGGAAAATTGCATTGGGAACACTGAGCTGTTACTGAAGAATGGCAGTTGAGTTGGGGAGTTTAATTTAAAAGGAAATACAAAACAAAACAAAACACAAAACAAAACAACAAAAAACCCCATCGTTCTTTATCAGAACACTCTAAACGTTCATTTGCCTTCAGTATTGTTGTGCCTGGGGTGACGTCCTTGAAGATTCTGGTGGTGAGAGTGTCAATGAAATACCCTTTGGCATTAAGTGCTCTGCCTTGAATCCTGATTGTGCCACCTGAAAGGAAAGGAACAGGAATTCCTTAACAGCCTAATAAACCAGAAGAACCGAAGGGAAGAACCTGCTTGTTCTGTGAAGATCGATCTTAGTTAAACAAAGAAATTTGGGGTCGCCTGCTTTTCATGGAAATCGCCTACATATGGCCTTTGAAATTTGTCACTGAAGATGGTTTCGCTCTAAGGTAAAAAGCCACTACTTTATAGCCTTTCAGCTGCAAATCTCTGGGTTTTTTTCCCTCTCTCTCTCTCTCTTGGCCTGCAGCCCAATATGAATGTATGATCACTAGTGTAATAGTTAAACATCTGAGTCTTTTTGAAGTGCCTTCAATGTTACAAAGATGTGATGGTTGATTGCCTAGCAGTCAGTTCGGAAAAGAACTACCTTCTGCCCCCTAGTGGTAGAAATTAATAATGGCTGCCTCGTCATACACCAGTCTCCGCCACCTCAGTTTTCCAGCCTTATGCTTAATACTTAATGCTGCCTGGGATATATTAACGAGTCCCTTAATAATCAGTAATAATATCTTTTCTTTTTGCCCTCGAGACATGGGAACTTGCCATTTTCTCAGACTAACCTTGAGCTCTTAATCTTGTAATCCCCCTGTCTCAGCTTCCTGACTGGTTGAGACTTGAGGTGTGCCCTCTTGCCTTGGTCGAGGGTGCATGTCTGCACTGTGGGGAGGGGACTGCTTCCCGTGTCTCTGTGTCATGCCTTGTATATCCTCAACACTCTGCACGACTCTGTTAAACAAAGTACACTGTACTATAAACAGACATTGCCCCTAATGCAACTTTCTTCCTGGGAACATTCTGGATTGACTTAATGGGGAATATGAAACAAGTATGATCGGTTGGTGATGCCAAAATTATAAACAAAATGTACTTATATTCAAAGAAGGTGCTGTGAGCTCTTGGGTATTGTGGAAACTTTATGTCTCCTCCCAGATGACATTTTGTTTTGTTTTGTTTTGTTTTGTTTTGTGTTACATCAGGCAATATAAACAATTTGCACTAATTAGCACTGGATATGTCACAGGTCACATCTCCTGTGTTAAAGGTCATCAGCTAAGACACCTACACTGAGATAGAGAAAGGGATGTGGTGTGCTGTCAAAAATGTGATGGGGCAGACACCGGTTATATACATATTTCCCCCCAACTTGCAGGCAAGCTGAAAGGAATGTGTTTGAATTTTGATATTTGTTTATTTCCTGTATTGAGTTCTTGATTAGTTTTCTGTTTTTTCATCTCTTACACAGGAGTCGAATTCCACATACAGCCAAGCATTAAAGGGCAGGTGGAAATGACATCCTCAATGTAGGTCCCCTTTAGGTTGGATATGTGTTTCGGGAGTGGAAAGGAGACAAGGAGACAGAGAAGGAGGAGAGGGGGCCCTCCGAGAGGGGATGGGACAGCTGGACCATGTGGAATGTGTCAGCTTGCTTCTGTGCCACTATTGTGCTGCTGATGTTGGAATTCGGGCAAGGCGCGAGGTTATTGAATAAGGAGCCATGTAGATTCCAGCTGTCAACATGCGATCAGCTCTTTGTACAAAGAGAAGTTTTCTCTGGCCTCCAGTTTGATTGCTAGTGACAGCTACACGTTTCCCTGGGCTCTTTATGCTACCAGCTTGCATTTGGGTAGCCTTTGGCTCTGTTCTCTTTTCGGACTGGCCCTGTAAGCTTTAGTACCTGGCTCGTGAGGGCATGTTGACTGACATTGAAATGACGGGGACATCAGGCCTAATTCCAGAAAGGACATTAGGGCTGGGGTAAAAACAAACAAACAAACAAGTCCTCATTTTAAAGAGAAAGTGCATGCGATTGTTTAACTTATTTAGGTTTTGTGCACATATATATGTGGTGTGTGTGTGTGTGTGTGTGTGTGTGTGTGTGTGTAATGTGAGTGAGTCCGTACAGTTTTGTTCTTCACCTTCGTTTTGACACAGGGTCTTTCCAGTGACCCCAAAGCTTACTGTTCCAGCCATTAAGCCCAGAGGATCTTTCTGTCTCTGCTCCTACAACCCTAGAGGTTTTAGACCCCCTACTGCCACATCCATTTTTACATAGGTACAGGGGATTTGAACTCAGTTCTTTATGCGTGTACACTAAGCACTTTACTCACTAATCCCATTGAGTCATCTATCCCTACAGGAGTTTCCTTGCAAACATTTTACTTAAAAAGTATAATCCAAGAGGAAAAACAGTATACTATGTCCTTTCTTACCAGAAACATGTCAACTGATGTGTAAGTATGTTAATGAAAGCTTTTCTTTAAAGCCACTCCAGTGGGGTTAGGAGCGTCATGGTGCTGAGCAGACACCCACTATTTCTTTTGCTATCTTGCTATCAAGCACCCTTACTCTGTTGCTGATGTTGCTGAGATTTCTGTCGAGATTCTTAAATCCTCTCTATACGTTGGAAGGGGAGGAAGATGAGGAGAAGGAGGAGTGGGAGAAAAAAATTCCTTTTCTGTGTGAGCTTACTCTGAAGCTCCTTGAATCTCATAAGAGGTGAGAGGGGAGAAAAGAAAGCCACATACTTGTTCATATCTAAGATACACAGCGTTTTTGGTTTATGATACCTTGCATTGTAGGAGCCGGAGGCATCAAGGACACCACAAGAAAACCTTACAGGGGCAACTAACCTGGGCCCACAGGGGCTCCCAGAGACTGGACAGACAACGAGAGCTCCTGCTTGGATCTGACCTAGGCCCTCAAGTTGATGAAACCAAGTTTGATGAGCCACAACCTTGAGAGAATGAAGTTTCTCTCAGACACCTCTTGCCTGACTGCTTGGCTCCCATGGTCACCCTTGTGACTAGACATAGCAAACGGTACTCTGAAGATTCTTCTGATTGGTTTTTATACATCGTTAATCTATCCGCTACATACATATAGCTCATAATTACGTATATATATGTGTCTGTATGTGTTCTACATACATACAATTTCACTTTATGTTAGTCTTCACATGGATATTTTCTAGAAATACGTGGTTAATCACACAGTTTTGTTAATTGAAAGAACTTTGGCCTGGGAACCACCTAGTCCACCTCTCTTTACTTAAAGTCATAATTTTTTTGAAACCCCATTGTTTTCCAATAAGAGATTCAGCTGTTGCATTGCTTACTTTTCTCATTGCTATGATCGAGAAACCCCTGTTTGAAGGAGGAAAGTTCAATTTTGGTTCACAGTACTGAAGGGATCGTCCCTCAAGGAGGGAACTGTGGGTGCAGGAGACGGCATGCTTGCTTCTCAGCTGATCAGGAATCAGAGGGAGGAGAAGCTGGCACAGAGCTGCAGCTGGCAGCTTAGATACTCCCTGTGTATCTAAGATACTCCATTCAATCGGTGGGGGACTCTAATATGGGGCCTGGTAAGGGGATATCTTCACTCAGTTAAAATTGTCTGAAATAGCCCTCAGTGAACACCTCCAAACATGTGCCTGACGAATGCCAGAGGTAAATCAACCAATTCCACAACCAAAACTAGTCACCATAGCTCTCTAGCTCTCAGAGGAGAATCCTTGGGGGATTGGTGACAGGACTCCCATAAGACACAAAAATTGGAAGATGGTCCTCTCCATTACATAACTTGACATAGTATACTATTTCCCTAGAATGTGTGCAAACCCTTGTACCCGGTCTCTA
>NC_034590.1:43193347-43253347 GCF_900095145.1 Mus pahari | reverse complement strand
AACAAAAAAACAGAAGCCCATGGTCTACCTATGGAACAAAACATAATCGGCTCTGGGTAATTTATATTTGCTTAATTTCTCAAAAGTTCCCTTTCCCAAGGTGTCAACCAATCTTATTTCTAGTTTGCTTCTCTTTAGATAAACCTATTTATAAAATCCCGACTCATTGACGTGTGGCAGTGGTCTGTTTTCTCTGCCATGAAATTCACAGTGTGCAGAAAACCCTCAGCTGTGTTTCACAGAAGCGTATCACTGTAAAACTGAGAGGTTTGTACCTGACCAAAAGGCAACCAAAACTCAAAATCCAGAGAAACTGTTTCCTGAAACTTTGTTTCGAAGTCTCAAAACTAACCATGGTAACAGTGGGGGAGTCAGGGGCTCCTTCCCTCTGAGCTATGGTTCAGGAGAGGTGTGGGAAAGGGCTGGTTTCCAACTGGGATGGCAGAGTGCTCAGATGTCTTCCTCTCATTTATGTTTCCTGTTACAGCAGTAGCTAGGGGGTGATCACAAAACAGGAGGATATTTATTTCCTGGTTTTGGCTGACTAATGAGCCTGTAAGAGATACTTGGGACTTCTGTAGGCTTGCTCACACTGGAATGTCTCTCAGTAGCCTGGTTCCTGTGTTCCCCTTCATCTAATATCAGGGGAAGGTGTGTGGCTTACTGGTTCCAAACTTAAAGAAAACACAGAATGGAACAGAACTAGGGGCTTTCAGGGTACATAACAAGTGCTTCGTCATTTAGTAGCGAATGCAGGGAGATATGACTTCTTTACATTATGTTTTCCAAATCCTACTAAGTAATTTTCAAATCGGGGTAAAAGGGAAGGAAGGGGAAGAAAAACGAAAATGCCAAAAATGAAAATCGGTTGATAAATATAATACCAGATTCACGGTCTCAACCACAATAATAATGCTAAATGGCATATCTGAAATGATCCCAACAAGTCCTGTCCCTCTCATAGACTCACAGGATATCCCGTCTCCTGCAGAAACAAAACAAGGAAATGAATCAGCCGATAAAGGGTTTTCTCCCATTGAAGATGTTGGTGATTTTGTCCTGTGTTGGGGAAGTTGAACATTGAGATGGATATTCATAATCTGTGGAGACCTCTGCCTCCCTCCTGTGCAATGGAATTGTGTGTGTATGTGTGTGTGTGTGTGTGTGTGTGTGTGTGTGAGAGAGAGAGAGAGAGAGAGACAGAGACAGAGACAGAGACAGAGACAGAGAGAGACAGACAGAGACAGAGAGACAGAGAAGAATAGCAGACTAAAGGTAAAATGCTTCATCTAAGTATAAGAAAAACTCATGCCATAGACTGGCCTAAGGATTAAATTCTTTCTATCATGGGTGGTCAATCTTTGGACCATACCCCCCAGCTAACTGCTTTTTTCCCTCTTAGGATATGTGTAGATATTAATGTAGTGTCAGTATATATTTTACCTTTTCCTTGAAGGTACTTAAGAAAAGGATAAGCTAATAGATCGGGGAGGTGTAGTGATGTTGTAAACAAGGGCAATAGGGATGGTTGTATTGAGTATTCATTCTGAGATCATTCCAGAATTCTTACCACAATAATTGTCATTTCCAAACCCTGACTTGCTGTTATATAACAGATATTTTTTATAAACTTACAGCTGACAATGCCTAAAGAAAAAAGGCATTCCTTCCATTTCCAAGATTGACATAACCTAGAGAAGAATTGTTCTAGAGTCAGATTTAGGACAATTTTTTTCCCCTGCCTTCAAAAGACTTGAGCTTTGACCTTCTCCCCAAAGATAAGCTTAGTAGTGTTCATCATTCTTCCTGCACAGACCAACAGGGAGGGTTTGCTGGGGAGAAATATTTCAAAGAGGAAGTGAGGAGAGATGTGTGGTGTAGGCATCTCAGGCAGCTTCCAAGGTTAACACTTATTCCTGTTTCCATGGCCCGTTCCTTCTACTCAGAGACAACATGATCAGCTCTGAATAGCTGCTGCTGTCACCAGCCTCTTGTGTGACACCTGGGCCACAAAGCCATAGTGAAGAGTATGTTCTTCACAGAGCATTTGGGAAAGTTACATGTAGGGGTTATGGATTTAATTGGAAAGGAGAGGAGGGGAGGGGAGGGAAGGGGAGGGGATGGGAGGAAAGAGAAGGAGAGAGAAAGAGAGAGAGAGAGAGAGAGAGAGAGAGAGAGAGAGAGAGAGAACCACTCTGAGCTAGCTGGCTGTCTTACCCACATTTCCACTGTGGGCACTTAAATGGGCCACCCAAACTGTTGACATCCTTCACTGACCCTTCCCAAACAATTGTGAACCTAATGACTTTGTTTTTGGATTTTGGAACTGAACTTTACAGGGATTGATTCCAACCTTGGGTGGTGCTGAGAAAATTCAGCCGTACCAGAGCTTGGCTTAGACCACCAGTGCGTTTCATGTGAGGGCCTTTTCCCATAATCTGACCAGCATGGTTTATGAATGTTCTGGGGAGCAAAACCTGGGTCCCAGAGGCCGAGAAAGGGCCATGCCCTGCTCCGTTAGAAGACCACACAGCCATCCACTTTCCCCTCTGAGTATTTATAGTTCAAAAAAAAAATCACATCACCTCTCTCCTTCGGAAGCTGCGGGTGAAAGTGGGGAGAGAGCCAGAAGCACAGATCGTGTCCTCCAGCTGAGAAAGCCTCACTCTTGGAAATGCTAGGAAATAAATAAATAAATGGGGGATATCCAAATGGGATCGCTCTTCAAACACTCAAATGATCTTATGCTAACAGTTGGGATTAAACAGCTGTCTCGTGGTTGCGCGATGATAACAGATGCTGTGTGTTTCCTGCTAGCTTTGTTTTGGTTATTGCTGTTTGTGTAGTTCATTGGACTGACTTCAGCTTACGGGTTACAGGTTTTTATGATCCTCCTGTGAGGCACAAGCAGCTTCATCATCTCTCTAAGAGGATAGCGGTGTGTGAGAGGGGAATGCGGAGGGAGTGAATGGTGGACTCGGTGGTGTCTCACTGGGAATGATGTCATATTAGTGAAACTCTAACACTCTGGTTTATGACCACCTTGACATTAAAGTGGTCTCCAGCCTTTATTTTTATTTGTTTATATTTTGTAGAGATTTTTATTCTATCCTGCTATTCTAGTATAATGTTTGCAGCTGAAACAGAATTTTGGAGCATTTCTAAAACAGAGTTTTTGTTTATTTGGTTGTTTGACTGATGGATTCATTATCTCAATGGTCCCTCCCACACTTCCTGTTCTCCTGTCCCTTCAGGAACAGTAGCTACCTTCTTAGAACTTTCATTCCATTCTAGAGGTCTGGAGAGATGGCTTAGTGGATAAAATTCTTGTGCAGGCATGGGGACATGAGTTCAATACCCACCACTAGTGTAAAGCACAGATATGGTGGCATTTGTATGTAATTCCAGCACTGGAGAGGTAGGGATTAATAGGCCCACAGAGCTCTCTGACCAATCAGGTGAGCCAATTGGTGTGTTCTAGTTTTAGCAAAAGGCACTGTTGTAAGAAGTGAGGTAGGAACATGGTGCATAAGAATACCTTCTATGAAGCAAGAGGACTAGAGCCCCAGTCTTCTGTACTCCATGGAAAAGCTGACTGTGTCTGCAAGTGTGCATCATCCTAGGTCGATCCTCAGGGGAGTTCACTAGCCAGCGAAGCTACGGGAAACAGTGAGCCTTAAGCCCACTGAGAGCCTCTGCTTCAAAAAATAAGATTGAAAGCTACTGAGAAAGACACCAGACATTGTCCTGTGACCTCTCAATGTGTGCCTATGAATGTGCACACACTTACACACACACACACACACACACACACACTAGAGTAAGGCAGAGAATGATAGAGGAATAACACCCTATGTCTACTCCACTCACACATGCATACGGATGCCTGTTCATGCTACACATATGCAGACATTCACATTAGCATATGCTAAGTGTATCCATCTACACCCTGCACAATAAATTTCATCCTGCTCTGGAAGCAGAGATCACTATTTCCACATCAGTCAAGGGATGAACAATCATCATTTAGTTCCCAGACCCCTTTAGAAGTTCCAGTGATGTAATTTTGAGCTCTATCACATGACTTCTTCAAAACAAAAACATGAAAAACGTCTTCAGAATACTTCGAAAGTTCGTAACACACTTTACTTAACAATAAATTAAATACTATAATTATATGTAAAATGTAAATATAAAGTGTAGCACTTGCTACACTAACAGGTAGTCATGTTTAGCATGCTTAGCCTCAGCACTGACTGCCGACCTCTTCTCCACCAGGACTCAGGACATACCTCAAAGGGCACTTAGCAAGCAAAAATGATTACCCAGAACCCATGTCAGTGTCTATAAGCCCAGGACTCCTCTAGTGAGATGAAAGGTAAAGATGAGAATGCTCTGAAGCTTACAGGCCAAGTAACCCATTGTACACAGTAGTGAACAGTAAGAGAACTATCGCGAAGAAAGTGGAGTACAACCATTAACATTTGAGCCCCTCATATGCATATATATAAATATCACACATCTCTCTTATACATACACACATACATACATATATACATATATACATGTACATATGTACATACACACAAAAGTGCATACACACACAAGCACACACACAGACACACATACACAAGCACACACAAACACACACATATATAAATACACACAAGCACACACACATATCATAGGCACATAGGATTACAAGCAAGAGAGAAAAAGTGCACGTTACATGGATGAACCTTGATATTATTCTAAAGGAAATAAACCAATCAAAAAAGCTAAACACAAATGAAACAAAACTCGGGCTTTTCAGGGCACGTAACAAGTCCTTAGTCATTTAGTAGCAAATGCTGAGGGATATGACTTCTTTACATGGTGTCTTCCAAATCCTGCTAAATAATTTTTAAACCTGGGAAGAAAGGGGAAGGAGGGGGATCAAACTGAAAATAGCAAAAATGGGTATTATACATGGAAATCCCCTGGAATAGTCAAAAACATAGATGGAAGGCAGAATGGTGGCTCTTAGGTTAGGAAGTGGAGGAAATGAAGAGTTAAGTTCTCATAGAGTGTGGAGGTGTGAATGACACTGTCCACCAGAGGTTGATATATTTGCATGCTTATCAGCCAGCTGGTGAGCTGTTGGCAGGGATAAGGAGGTAAGCTATTAGGGGTAAGATCTGATGTTTCAAAAAGTCCATCCCAGGCCCAGTCTCGCGCTGTCTGGCCTCTTTCTGCCCGCACATCAGGTTGTAAAGCATCTCAGTTACTGCTACAGCACCCTGCCTCCCTGCCTCCCTCCATGTTCCCGTCCATAATGATAATGGTCTCATGCTCTAAAACTATAAGCCAGCCCACAATTAAGTGATTTCCTTTATAAGGGTTTTCTTGGCCATGGTGTCTCTCTAATAATAAACACTAAGACATAGAGCTTCAGGTTGAATTGGATGGTCTAGATGGTTACACAGCACTGTGAATTAAATTTAATCGGCACTCAGTGTTCCTGTAAAAGTGGTAAGAGAGAGTGACCTTATGCTCATTTTACCAAAGTGAAAATTAGTCAGCAGGAGAAAACAATGAAGGGCCATTGTTCACTTGGAAACCAGCACCTGCCTCCTTTTTCCACTGTGAGTTTGGGCATAGCAGTGAACGTATGCCCACTGCTTAGCTTTACTGTGTATTCACGTACTGCAGCATGCCTGCACTTCACACCTATAGGATGAGCACACGTCAGACCACCTCAGAGATTTGTCTTGCCCCTGCCTCGATGATTACAGCTCCCACAGAAATTTACCCCATTCTTTTCAAGGTCCATGCCAATTAAAATGAAAATCTTTCTACAAGAATACCTCTTAAGTATTTTTTTTTTAATCTTTCAAATTTCAGATCATTTAATCTACCACTTTTTCTCAAATAAATTATTTTTTTTATTATCATAATGGCCATAATGAGCAAAGGTTACTTAATGTCCGCCAAGGGCTTTAACCAGTCTGTCAGGATCAAGGTCAATAGTTCATCTCCACTCTTAGTCAGTTCTTCCAGGACACTCCTTCAAAGACACCCCCAGAGTACTGTTTTTCCAGTTTATTGCAGATCTAATCAGCTGACAACAAAGCCCAACCATAACAAACATCTAGAAACTGGTGGGATCTATTATAGACAGGATGTGCAGGAAAAGGTGCAGGAAAAGGTGCATTCAAACACAATTTATTGAAGTGTTAAGCAATCTGATTGTGTATTTAAAGCATAAATAGCCTTTTACTCTGAAGTTCCACTAGTAGAAATCTACCCCTAGGCAGAAAAGCAACCCCCTTTAAGCACTACAAGAACCTACGTATAAGCATATTTGCTATAGCACTTTCACACTTAGAAAACAGTCAGTTGAACATGGCATGGAATATTATGCCACTAAAATAATAAATTAAAGCTATATTAATGGCGTAGTGGAATTCCGTAAAAATATGGAGAACCCTATGTAGGAGGCATGAATCATTTTTTAAAAAAATAAAAACCCTTAGATATTTACCTTCCCTCTATATCCACCCATAGATGATCACAGGATTGTTTGTATAAGGACAATAACACTCAATGATACAGGAAGGCTTATTACTAGTGGCTCACATTATTTATGAGAACAGGGCTGGCAAGAGAGAGAGGAAAGGAAGAGAAGCTGTAAGAGAAAGACAACAACAAAAAATGGTGCCATCAAAATGAGTCATTTTTTTATACTGATTTTTAAAATATGTGTGAGAATAACTGTAAAGAAATCTATTTTGGAAAACGAATCCCCCTGTTTCCATCTGTGTGACAAAGTGCCTGAGATAAGCAGTTTATAAGGAAGAAAACCTGATTTTGGCTAATGGCTCTGGGCTGTGGCTGAACAGTAAATCTTGGAAGAAGTATTTGTGTGGTGGGGGATGATGTTCACCTCATAGTGGACAGAAGGGAAAATGACACCAGGAGTGGGTAGAAGTCCAGACACCTCCTTTCATGCCAGCCACAACTGACCTAGCTTGTCTACTAGCTTGCATCTCTTAAAGTTCCATTACATCCTAAATGTACAGGCTGGCAGCCATCCTTTATGCTGTGGGTCTTTGGGGAACATGCAAGCTCTAAATGACTTCATCCTCCAATCAGTTCTTTTTATAACTAGAACCAGATGATGTTGTCTTTTACAAATCATCTTACAGGTCACTTTAAAATTGTTGATAACTTTCACGATTAAAATTAACCAGAACCCCCAAACTAAATTTTTTCTTTTTTTAGAGATAACATTAACCCTGAAGATATACTCAGAGTAAAGTAACAAATTGATAATCATTTAATTCCCAAACAATTTTTATTTAAGGCCAAGGCTTAACAAGCTAGGACATCATCAGTTCAGGGCAGGTTCCTGAGCCAGGTACAGTGGCATCACCCAAAAGAGGAGCTGAAGACAATGTCACTGGCTATAGTTTTAAGTCTCACTTCCAATCCAGATAGCAAAATTTCAACACACAACTCATGTTCTGCTTCTCAGCATTAATACGAAAGATCCTAGAATCAACAAAGAACGGTGACACTGGACTTGTGTCTATTTTCCAATGACAAGAGACTCCTGATTTTGTTTTCTAACTGCATTCTTAAAATGGGTTGTCCAGGTTGAAAGTGAAGAAGCAACTGTTTTATGGATGGAGTCCTGCATCTGTTTTGTGTCTGTTGCTGAGCTAAAACACCATAACCAAGATTCATCTATAGAAGAAGGAGTTCATTTTGGCTGTGATTCCAGAGGGAGAGTCTATAATGGCAGGGGAGGCATAGCGGCAGGCTGAAACAGGAAGTTGAGAAACTACATCTCAAATGCTCACAGGAAGTAAAATGTCTGACCTGGAAGTCGGGCCAGCTTCTTCATGGTCAAAGCCCACCCCAAGAGTTTTACTTCCCTTAGTAAGGCTGTATGTCCCACGAGTTCCATAATCCCTCCCAAACAGTACAACCAAGGGTGGACCGAGTGTTTAAATACCTGAGCCTAGGAGGGGTCCTCTCATTCAAGCCACAAGTCCCTATCCCATATTTCTTAACTTTGATTCATTTTTCTCTGGGTTGATTCACAGGAAGCAGGGATGGTAGGTCTCTGTTTTCAGATTGTTTCAAGTGTACTTATGACCTATTTTTGTGCAAGAGGAAATTTGATCAGTGCCAATGTAGACAAATTGTATCACAGAAGTGGGCCTGGCTTCTTCACTACTGTTGACATTTGCTACAACAAAATAACAAAATTGGAGGTCTTCCTTTGTGTTATTTTTCATATGTTTCTCTTTTCTACTATTATCCTTATATGTCTACATGATATTGAATTTAATAACTTAATAATCCTGCCAAACCTTTAAACTATTCCCCCCAAATTACTTAACATCGCCTTGAACTTATTTAATGAAAACATTCAGGTCAGTTTCTGAACTTAATAAAGTTTTCTTTAATTCTCTTTCATTATTTTTTTCTGCTACAAATTTTCTGCCTCTATACATACTCTTTTAACTTCTAAAGAAAATCTACATTTTATGATAAATATCCACATACTTTAAAACATGCTTTTGAGTCCTCAAGTAGCTCACATATTTTTACCAAGATAATAAATTGCTTTCTGTCTTCTGGTCACTTTTTAAAATCATCCAGTTAGTGGAAGTTATTTGCAGACTTACTAAGGGTTGCCAATCAACAGCATTATTTATTTTATTATCTTAGTCTGTCATGCCACATAGGCAGAGAACTACTTAGGTGATCTTTGAAATAGAAGCATTTTCTCTTGGTGCAGAGAACATGCACCAAGGAAGACAGCAAAGTGGAACAGGAAGAAATGCTACACAGAGGCAGCTTTCAGATACATCGGCTGGGCCATGGGTCTTGAAACCTGCTAAAGAAACTCTAACATTCCTGTGGAAAGCAGGCTATTTTAGGCTTTGCCTACTTGCAAGTCAATTGGCAAATTCGTATACCATCCATTCTCCAGTGAGTGTGTACTCTTTCTAGTACGTTTTTCTGTACAGAAAACAACTTGCCACAGCAAAACTCACCTATGTCCACAAACTGCCCTCTCCTCCGTCTAGACTCTTGCTTAATCTTTATCAAGCTGATCCTTCTGGACAACACATCCTAAGAAGTTGCTCCCTTTCTCCCTGTTATTGCCAGATGTTCACATATTCTTTTTCCCTAAAGCTCTGCAACTATCTCTAAACTCATTCTGTTGTCATTTTTAACAATCAATATCCTGATTAAATGGGGAAAATATTAGTCAGTATTCTATCAGTATGACAAAATACTTGAAATACTCAACTTACAAGAAGGAAATCTATGTTTATAGATTTTTTTTTCCAGTCCAGTCCATAGTCAGCTAGCCCTTTGCTTTTGAGCCCAAGATAAAGTAATGCATAATAGCGGGAAGGGTGTGGCAGAGATAGATGACCCCTTCTTGAAATGCTTTTCAAATGCTCAAAAGGAGAAAACAGGAAGGCCTGGTGGCACATACTTATAATTCTAGCATTGGGGAGATCGATTCCAGAAGGTCGAGAGTTCATACTCATTTGTGACCCCGTAGTGGGTCCTAGGAAAACCTGGGCTACACAAGGCCCCCATATCAAAAGAAAAAAGAAAATGAGCTGGAGAGATTGCTCATGATTGAGAGCTCTGTTTGCAATTCCAGAGGACCTGGGTTCAATTCCCAGCATCCACCTGCCAGCACACAAATATCTCTAACTCCTGATCCAGAGGATTCGACACCTTCACACAGACACCTTCACAAAGCAACCATGCATATGTACAGGCCAAACACAATTCACATAAAACAAACAGAAAGAAAAAAAGAAAAAAATAAAAGATGGAACGAGAGAAAGAAAGAAAGAAAGAAAGAAAGAAAGAAAGAAGGAAGGAAGGAAGGAAGGAAGGAAGGAAGGAAGGAAGGAAGGAAGGAAGAAAGAGGAAAGGAAAGGAAAGGAAAGGAAAGGAAAGGAAAGGAAAGGAAAGGAAAGGAAAGGAAANAGGAAAGGAAAGGAAAGGAAAGGAAAGGAAAGGAAAGGAAAGGAAAGGAAAGGAAAGGAAAGGAAAGGAAAGGAAAGGAAAGGGGGAAGGAGGAAGGGAGGAAGGAAGGAAGGAAGGAAGGAAGGAAGGAAGGAAGGAAGGAAGGAAGGAAAGAAGGAAGGAAAGAAGGAAGGAAAGAAGGAAGGAAAGAAGGTGAGGAAAGAGAATCATGGAAGGTTCTGGAGTCCTAGCTCTCCTTCAAGAACTTATCTCCACTGACAAGCCTAAGTTCCACCTCTCAATAGTTCCACCCCCACTTTCTAAGCCCACTGAGCTCATGAGCAAACCTGTAACATAAACCTCTGGGGTTCCTTTCACATACAAGCTATAGGAAATAACTCTCAGCCAGCAATTGTGGTTGGTCCAGCACATCAGATGCCATCTCAAAATCCTGTTTGTTCAAATTTGGAGGGGAAGTGGGGGCTGCTTTGGTTTTTTTTTTTTTTCCTTCTATAAAAAAGAATGCTTGGGAAATGATCATGTATTTACTGGCTTGCCTTAATTTTTTTCTTAAATTACTGAGTAAAACTGAATATATCGTACATACAAGGTAAGAACTTCATTCAGCCCTCTCTGAGGATTTTGTTGGATGAGAACTACCCAGAACCTTCACAGTCTCTTCTAGATTGGGTTCATCTGCTGGAACATTGGCTTCTTATAGGTGCTGGACTCCATGTTTTCCTCTGAGTAAAGTGAGATACAGTTACCATGGCCCTTATGAACTTCTATCTCTCACCAAGAATTTCACAGAATCTCTTATTTTCTGACATCATAAAAAGGAAGAGAGGCTGGAGAGATGGATCAGTGGTTAAGAGCACTGACTGCTCTTCCAAAGGTCTTGAGTTCAATTCCCAGCAACCACATGGTGGCTCACAACCATCTGTAATGGACATACATTAAATAAATAAATAAATAAATAAATAAATAAATAAATAAATAAATATTTAAAAAAATAAAAAATGAAAAGGAAGGAAGGAAGGGAGGTTATAATTTTCACAATGTTGACACCAGTTGCTAGTAATTGATGCTGCAGCAAAGCTTTAATAAGGAAAAAATGATTTCCTTTTGATCAAGAGCATGAAATCTCTGACCTCTGGGAGCAGGTAACATTCTTAATGACCCATAGAAGGGACCACTTCTAGGAAGATGGGTTCCCCTTAAGCCATTCAAAAGAAGTGGGCAGAATAATTATCCCTTTAATGAAATCATGTACTTTTTCTTCTCAGAATTCCTTTTGGTTAGCACAGTAGCTTACTGGGGCCATAGCCATGTAGCACAGTAGCTTACTGGGGCCATAGCCATGTAACACTGCCTGCACTTCTGAATTACACAGAAAAGTGTCAGTTTTTCTTTCCTTCTTTCTGTCTCTGTTCTAGGCATGGCTTCCCTGATACTTGGCTCCTCTTCCTGCCATGTGGTTCCCTGACAATCATGTGATGTGATTGGCTGACCTGTACGCCAGCTTAGTTAAAAAGGCATAATAGTTCTTTTGGTTTTGTTTTCTGTTTTGTTTACTGTTTGTTTGTTTGTTTGCTTGCTTGCTTTTCTTCTTCATTTTCCTCCTTGCGACAACTTTTGAGACTTCTACCTTGCCTTTTCCGGCATTTTCTTTATATGTTCTGGTAATAGTGTCCTGAAGCTTCCAGTTGGGTCAATTATTCTTAAGTTCTTTGATTTATTTATTTATTACATATAGTGTTCTACCTGTGTATATGCCTGCTGGCCAGAAAAGGACACCAGCTTACATTACATGTAGGTATGAGCCACCATGATGTTGCTGGGAATTAAACTCAGCACCTCTGGAAGAGCATCTATTTCTCTTATCCTCTGAGCCATACCTCCAGTCCCATTAAGTTCTTTTAGTAAATGATACTAAAAGTCATAAGAGGGCAAGCTCTGCTTCCCAAATATCTTCTATAAATCACAAAGGGACTGCCCCAAATTCCTCAACCCATATTATGTTTAAAATATCCTTGTTTCAATGATTCAGACCCAGAACACAGACATAATGGTAGTTCTTACCCCATCCATGCCTCTCCATGGTCTATGTTTACATCGACTCTGAGCTTCAGCCACTCGAGGCCAAATTTTCTTAGTTTTGCCCAAAGACTAAGGTTTGCTTCAATTTCCTCAGCAGATATTAAAGAAAACTACTTGGATTAAGACATAAAATAAGGTTTTTAGGACCAAAAGGATCATGCACATGAATGATGTTGAATGAAGTTCTTACCTTGTCTGTAAGATATATTCAGTTTTACTCAGTAATTTAAGAAAAATTTAAAAGGAAGGAAGCAAATACATGATCATTTCCCAAACATCCTTTTCTATAGGAGAAAATCAAAACAAAACAAAGCAGCTCCCACCTCCACCCCCAAAACTTAAGCAAACAGGATTTTGAGATGTCATTGAAAGGTGACATATGATGTGCTGGACCAACCACAATTACTGGCTGAGAGTTGCTTCCTATAGCTTGTATGTGAAAGGAACCCCCCCCCACACACACACACACATGCCAACTTAGAAACTACTGCCTAAATTTTCATTCACATTTTTACTTCCAATACTTGACTGCAACTACAAGGAAGGGACTTTCTAGAGTCCTTCAAAGTTTTCTCCTAGATATACAGATAAATAATAAATAACCACACCTGAGCCCTTTGAAGGGCTCCAAGATTTTTCAGAATTAGAAATGGATATACTATGTTCCTCTTATTTTAGATTAGTAATATTGGAAGAGAAAGTGAGCACACATTTACAAGATGGCAAGCCTCAGAACTGATGTTTTCGAAATGTAGAGAGTCACATTTCTAATGTCTAATCATTTTGGTTGACCAATGTTCCTTGGAAGGAAGCATTTGGAAATCAATATAAAATTAAATGTCATTCACTCATTGGCAATTGTATCTGGTGGACTTATTCCTTAGAAAGAATTTGCTAGATCCTGGCACACCCTGGTGCCAAAGCAGGTAGAGGCATCTGCTCTCAGCCTTGCAGGCTTGGGGAAAAGATAGAAAATCAATAATGTCAGAATCATACAGTTAAAAGTACTAAATTCTATAACCACAATATGTAGCTCTCAACTAAGGACAGCATCAATGACTGTTACCCAGACATTATAGCAATGCAAAGCATGATGGTCCGTACAGTGAGGGAGCAGAGAGACATAGAGTGGAATAGTATACATTATAGTATTTTCCTGTTAAATAACTTGCTTATAACATGTGTCCTATTTTGACAAATAAAAGAAGCCATTTACAAAGGGGTGTATGGCATATAACTGCATTTGTGTGTCAAGAAAAAGGCAAACGCAAAAAAGGCAGAATTTAGATTACTGGGTTGTTTGGAGTCAGTCTGGGAACAGGGACTGTCTCTAATTGGCATAGGAAGACTATTTTTAAAGTGACTTGTGCTGAGGTTTCTGAATGTGCCAAGTTTGTTTAAAATATAAAAGAGCAAATATACACCTGAATCAGATAAATTGTATAGGAACTGAGAACCTCAGAGCATCTGCTGAAATATTACCTAAGTAATTATCCCAATACACCTCAGAACCTGTGAGTTGAAAAAGAAACCCCAGGAAGTGTCACAGAGCATTGGTACATGCATATGTATATTTTCCTAAAATATGGAAAGTTCTGCTGGGTCAGTGATACTTCAGGAGGGCTATGAAGAGGGAAGGCAACTGTGGAAGCCATAGAGAAGAAAACACTGGAGAACAAATGTCTTGTTCCAGAATTCAGGCCTGGAAACTAAGGATCGTTCGGAGGATCTGAGAGGAAAGCCCATGAGAGAGAATGCAGTTGTCCAGGGCATTTTGTTAAGGAGGTTAGTGTTAGTCCTTTGTGGAGGTAATACTTTATTTCTTTTGGTTAATATGAGAATGAATAAGGGGACAATGGAATTGGGGAACCTGATCACACATCATCTGTGAAGCAGGAAAAGGATTATTATGTTTAGAACTAAGAGGATAGAAGTGAAGATGGACAGAAAGACATGAGGGTAGTTCTTATGGAATTCCAAAAGATTTGAGAATTGGGTTCTAAGGAGTAAATTATGGAGTAGAATTAGAGTTGATGGCACATTGCAAACCTGGCTAGAACAAGAAAGTCCGTGTAGAATGAGTTTGGGGAATGGGGATATCAAGAGTGCATGTGGTATGTGTTGCCTGTATGAGGTTTAAATAGTGGTGAAGTTGTCAGCTGCAGTATAGACCGGTTAGAACAGAAAGGTCTACAGCATTATAGGAGTCTAGAACGGTTTCCCAAGAAAGAGAATAGATCAGGACAATTGTTCTTGCTTTGTTAGGTAAAATAAAGCCAGGCAAGATGGTAGCCTCAGAAGCCAATGGGGCACAATTTCTGTAAGGACAAGGCAGAAATCAACTGGAGCAGGCTGAGACCTGGTGACAGGGAAGATGGGAAGGCCCCCACAGAAGATGACTAAAGTGCTTATCTGTGGACAAAAGTCCAAACAGGTGACAATAGTTTTAATAGGATGAGTTTTAGTAAGTTAAACAGGTGAAAATATCAGTAAGGGTTGAATTTGGTAGCAAAGTGATGGAGAAAAATCATGGAAGCTTAAGTATCATGGATCCTTTCTAAGGTCAACAGGTGAGAAACTCAAGTCTACTGGAACAGCTTAGACCTCCCAACCTCACTGCTGGACTGACATTCACATATGAGGAAGGAATGGGAGGCTGAAATGCTGTCACTGAACATGCTCTCTTCATTCATTCAAGAATAGAAGAAAGCTGGACAAATGGGAAGATCTCACATTTGATCTAAAAATACAGTTTGTTTTTGAATCAAGAGCCTAAGGATCAAGCAATCATTATTAAGGACGATGCCCCACCCTTGTGAAAATTAACATTTTCTTATTACTAGTTTGTTTACTGTTTTTGCTCATATGCTGACACAGCAAACGCATTGGCTGAGAAGAGAAAAAGATCAAGTGCACAAAGTTCTGGGAGAAGATGAGACATAAAGTCAGCGAATAAGAAAAAATACAGACTTCAAGAGGGAGGGACACAGGTCAATCTAGAGATTTTTTTTTTTTTCTGGGCATCTAATGTGATAGAGACATCTCTGAGGACCGAAGGCAGAGTTAAGAGAGTAACCTTATCTGAGGCTTACCATTTTATCCACCAAGCAAAATCTGCCCCCAGCTAATGGTGGGGAGATGCTATTTGCCCAGTGTGGTGAAGGGGCATGGCTGAGTTAACTCAGTGTTAGAGCAATGTAAGGTAAATACTGAAAGATTGGGTGGGACAGGGTTGTTACAGTAACTCCCAAGGAAGTGATTCTGACACATCACCATTGTGGCCATCAATCAGCTTCCATAGCACCTGATTATTTATTGAAGGTCTCATTTGCATGTAGCATTATTTTAGGTACAAAGGAATGGTGTTTTATTGCCTCTCTTTGTTGTTCATTACAAGTTCTTTTTAGCTTTTATGGTTAATGTAATGTTTTTTTTTTTTTTTGTACATATAAAATTGCTCCTAAATTAAGTCCATTCCCTCAAGTGTTATTACCTTTACCTCAGGAGAAAATGGTCCTGCAATTTCCTCATAGGTCATTTCTTAGACTCATCCTCTTTTATTTTACTCTCAGCAGGATAATTTTCTAAAATTATGTCTCAAAATTCTTTTGTTTCTATCTTTTGAAATCTCTCGTCTCTGAACTTTCAACCATGCCTCCATCTCCCTTTGCAGTGCAGGACCAAAGCTGAATGCAAGGTTTAGACGAATAGACGGGGGGAATTAATCTCTTATTTAATAATTCTTCAAAGGAGAATGTTATCTTCACTGATGTAGAGTGTCACAAACTAAACACAAAAAGTGACAAGGATGATCTGTAATCTCACCTCTTTGAATTATAGAACAGATGTATGGCTTCTTATAAGCTGTTTGGAATGAACTATGGTCCAGTTAGTAAAATGTTTTACATACAATCACAAGGACCTGAATTTGGACCTCCAAAACTCAGATTAAAAACAAATGTAGTGGCCTGCATCTGTAATCCCAGAACCGGGGAAGGTTAGATTCCTAGTGCTCATCATTTGGTCAGCCTAGCTCTAATGATGACTTCCATGTTCAGCGAGAGAGTTTCTATCTCAAAAGACAAAGTAGAGAGTGATTAAGGAAGACATCCAGAGTCAACCTTGGCCTCCACTGTATGCACACAGAGATGTGTACCAAAGTATACCCAAAGAGGTACATATAACACACACACACACACACACACACACACACACACACACACACACACACACACATTTGCAGGTGATTATGAAGGCTAGAAAAAGGCATTGGATGCCCTGGATAGGGTGTTCCAGGTGAGCCACCCAGTGTGGATACTGGGAAACAAACCCCTATCCTCTGAAAGAGCAGACAGTATTCTTACCTGCTGAGTCATCTTTCTCATCCCCCACTGTAGGTATTTTGGTGATGACTAGTAACAATGGCTCTTGTGTTATATACTTTTTGTCCACTTGAAGGGTGCCTCTTCCTCCTGCTCCTTGGACAGAAGGAATCACTATACGGAATAGATTACCTTAGAATTTTAAAGTTCAACCTCCCAAGTGCTAGGGTTACAGGCAGGAGTCACCACGAACAGTTCTGTATATTGTCTTTGTAGAAATGGCTATTCTAGTTCTTAGCCCATTTTGAAAGTTTGGTTGTCAGTTGTTTGCTATTGAGATGTAAAAGTTCTTCCATATTTTTGAAATTCATGTCTGATCTGCCATATGGTTTATAAATATTTTCTCCTTTTTTTTTCCTCTGGTTTCTTCACTGTGTAGAAGCGTCTCTTTTCCACGTAATATCGCTTGTCTCCTTTTGCCTTCATCTTCGTTGTCTGGAAGTCTGGGCTCATTTCCAAATAAACACGCCCAGGCCAATGTTGTGACCTTGTTCCCACTCTTCTAGAAGTTTCACAGTTTCAAGTTTTTTTTCTTTAAGTCTATAATCCATTCTCAGTCCCGTTTTGGTTTTGTGGATGGTGTAAGAGGAAGCTGTCATACCATTCTCTGATTGTGGATTTGCAGTTTTCCCAACACCATTTGTTGAAGAGCCTGTCTTTTCCCCATTGTGTATTCCTGGCAAGCTCACCGCATTGATTGTATATGTATAAAGTCATTTCTGTGGTCTCTCTTCTGTGTTTTTGCTCCTCTATATGCTTGTCTAGCTTTCTTCACTTTGTAAGTGCTTCTATGTCACTCACCAGGAATTCCTAGGGCCTAGAAGAACAAGAAAGACCTTTAGTCATCTCCTAGGCAGTGGTAGAATCCACCTAGGTTGCAAGTTCCTTTGAGGTATTTCCAGAAGAATAGTAACTCAGGATGTCAATGTCTTTTTTGTATTGGATACCTAAATTTCAGAATATGAGGCTAATTTTCATTCTGTACAGAACGTAGAAAGCAAGAGCTTAGTTTCCATCTTAGTTTCCATATCACCACACTGAATAGAGGAGAGGGCAGAAGATGCTCCCTGTAAGATTACAGGATCACAAGGTCCCCCAGGCAGATGTCTAGACTTTTGGAACTGGGGATGACAATGGTCACATTTAAGCATCCTTTAAAAGAGAAAGTTATTTTCCTTATACTTACTGAAAATAGTAACGCATGTGTATGCAGGTAAAATATGTATAAATACACATGGTTTTATGTATATACATGCATAGACACATGAATAATTTTATGAATGAATATATGCATACAAATAAATATGCATGTGAATATGTGTATATACATACATAAATCTGAGGTGTTCCCCTGGTTTTACTCTTGATTGGGATTTAGAGGTCTAGAGGAACTGCTGTCATATTTTTGCTGTAAACAAAAGAAAACAAAACAATACAAAAAACTGAGATAAAAGTAATCACAATTTTTTTTTTTTTTTTGCAAAAGAAAGCCCCTGTTCCCATACCATCCGAAACACTCCATTTGTTCATCAATGCCAATGATCTCCATTTCACATCATTGGGGGTGTTTTTTAAGTACGTTATTTCTTGAACATCTGTAAACTGTAATCAATTCCCAGGTTATGTTGCAAAAGATTACGGAACTGTAGTACCTGCTGCTTGGCTGGCAGAGCAAGCTCCAGAGTGGATCAGATGTGTGAGGAGAAATATCTTTGTATGCCTTTGTCTTTAAGAATGTGAGTAATTGTCTCCTCTCTTGCCTGTTTCCTCCATGGAGAATTTACTGGCCCAAATTCTTTAAAAAGTCTCTTCTGCACTTCCATTTGCTGTAAGCGCGATTAGTTGCAGGTACAAAATTTGGAGCAAAGAGGCCTCTCGTGGCCTGTTGTGCCTGCAGTCATCCAACTGTGGCTGCAGCTTTTCAGTGCACAACTGATTGCACCCACGAAAAGAAAAGCTCCACTTTGAAAATGGGTCCCTTTAAGACAGTTGGGGGATTGCATGCCTTTGCTTGGCAAATTGCAATCTTTTATAAGGGACCAGGCATCACCGAGACTTGAACTGCAAGAGTGAAATCCAGGTTAGGCATCTCTGGTGGATATGGGGACAGGGACTTGAACACATGTGTGCAAGACTACCCCCTCCTCCGCCAGTTTTACCTGAATCTACTCACAGATGGGCATTTGTAATATTCAGTCTTCCTTACTTCGTCTTCCGCTTAGTTCTCCAAATGCTTTGCAAAGAGAAGCTCTGTCACAGTGTCAGTATAACACATTTAACCAACTCTAAATTTGCTTTAAAGAGACAGCTCCTGAGATTGACTTTTGCAAAGTGACTCTCTCCACCATGTGGCAACGGCATCTGACGCTCCCGACTGTTATTAACTGTGTCACTGAGTACATAAGAAAGGGTTCTGAAGGAATTCCAGTGTGAATCCACTAATTCAATAATCCAATAACATAAATTCAAGTAATGGATATTAATACTATGTTCAAAACACGCTCCCAACGTTTATATCTTTCTTTCCCTGACAGACAGAGCATGCGTTATGAGGGGCTCTTGATGCAATAATAAAACCCAATTCTCATCCAGAAAAAAAAAGAAGAATCATTATGGGAGGGTGGTAATTTACTTTATACGACCTTCCATTGATTATTCTGTGGCTGCTACACAAATATCACAGGAGCTATTGATCGTAAAACCTACCAAATAGATCTCTAATAGCTTTTACTGGGCAAAAATAATTATGCTTGCACTGTGGTCAAACACACATAAACCAATGTGGAGGTATTAATGTATGGTATTATTACCCATCTGTCGGCAAGATATGGAGAAGAACCTTCCCAGGTACGCACTATGTCTGTGCACCATGAAAGCTCAATACCCATGCCAACAATTATAGCCAGTTATTCTGCAAAATTGATTACTGTAACTAAAACCTAGAGCAGGAAAGCAGGGGCTGCAGCTTTCCTTAATAAAAGTAAAATAATAACGAGGGAGTCTAATTGAGCCCAGGCTTTGAGGACACAGAAATTGAATTTCCCTGTGGCGTGTTGGCAGCTGAGTCAAGAGCTTCCTAGCTAGTCTTGATCAAGATCAATGACCAGCACACGTAAAAGGTCAAGGTATCTAATCCAAGAACTGACCATCTATCTCACAAGGAAAAATGTACTGCTCAACTCAGAAAGTAGCCTCTGCTGGCCATGGATGGTGGGGAAAACCAAGGAAAGAGAAATTCCACTTCCACTTGGGTCAACATGTAGAATGTTCTGTTCACACAGAATGCACAGCAGGCTCTGCCAGACATGGGTCACACTTCAGAGAGACCCAACCACCCCAGCGGCCCCCCAAAAAAGAAAAACCCAATTGACACAACAGTGATGGTTCCAGCAGTCTGAGCTCTCAAATTCTGGGAAAGATATTTCAGATTGTCATCTGTGACTCTCCTTTCACCCCACCTGAAAGAATTATTCTAAATAACCCTATAAATAATATCATCAACATCAGCATTAAGAAAATCCAAAACTCCTATCAAGTCACTTCACTGAGACACTCACATGTCAACACTCAAGTGTGGAGGGCAGAGGAACCCAGGACACAGGTTAGAGTTCTATTCCAGGAATCCCATTTCCAGGTCTGGGTAAGATTCCCAACTACTTCTATCCTGGCTACACCATAAACAAACCTCATTTGATAATTCTTTAAAAGTAGCAGGAGAAGTCAGCAGTGAAAGTAGGCTTCTACTTGCTTAGAAGATGACACTTCTCCCAGAAGGTTCCTTGAACTTCCCTAGTGCAGCTGCTCCTTTCTACAGCAACAAAGCACAGCTTCTCCATCTCTGTTCGTTTTTATAGCCATATTGGTTCGAGTTCTAAAAGCATGGCTAAACTAAAATCCTCATGTCTCTCCCCTTTGATGATTTATAGTTCAGGAGAAAGGCAAGGGCATGTTGAGGGCGATGCCTACTGAATTGATGTACTTTTCTAAGACAAACATTTTCCAGAGCTTTGCAACCATTTCTTAACCTGAATCGTCACAGCCTGAGATTTGGTCCTTGAAACCTTAAGTTGCTATTTGTGATAGTTGCTGGGTGAGGTAGAAGCTGTTTTCAAACTTTGGGCTGTTTTGGACTGGCTGTGTGTGTGTGTGTGTGTGTGTGTGTGTGTGTGTACATGTCACATAACATAGGTCAGCATTAGAGTCAATGTTTATAGACTGGCTCAACTGAAGAACTGTGTTTGGTGTTGTTCTTGGAACAATGCTGTTTTAAAGGTGCATGGGCCACCCAAATTCAAACTAACCCTGCAAACTCTCTCAGGTCAGTGTCAGAAAGCACAACAGGCCAGAGGTATATGTATATATAGATATTATAACCCCCAAACCTGTTCTTAGTTACCCTCTCCTTCCAAAGGTAAACATTATAACCGCCAGTGTTTTAGAGAGTAACTCTTGTGAGGGTTTGCAAGGGACCCATGCAAAGTAAACATACTTCCGTTTTCTCACCCCCTCACTAGCTACACCTTGGGATTCAGCACAAATGCAAGCTGGTCAGTGGAGCCTACCTTTCTGGTTTGGGCCTTGCAGTGACTCACAAGGGCACCACCAGCCTGTGAGGCGTGGCAAGGAGAGCAGAGGGAAGCTGCAGGCTGTCGCGCAGGTGCTGCCCCACCGGCCATGGGATCTGCGATGGATGCAGGGCTCAGCGGGGAGGAGGATGGATGATGGATGGTCTGTCTGCCCGCCCGGGTCCCACCAGCGGGGAACCTGCGCATGTAAATAGGAACACACTCACAGCACAGTGAGGCGCCTGAGCAGGGAGGGAGAGATGCCCGCACAAAAGGATTGGCCCCGGAATGTTTAGATTTGAAGGTTATTTTCTATTATATCTTGGTGGGAGAAAGGAAAACCTCCGATGGGAAAGGGAGCAGAAGCCCCGCATGATTTGGGGCTGTCTGACAAATCATTTCGCCAGCCAAACCGGCCGCTCCACTCAAACTGCAGAGAGTTTAAAACTCATCATGATAATGATTCCTGGTCCGAATATGAGACACACCGTGGTATCAGATCTAGACACTAGTTCTTCAACCTGGTACCCGGGGCAATGTTAAAACCACAGACAACTGATTAAAGGCGAATAAGTAGGAAGATATGATTCCGATATTCTACGCAAGGTGAAAAAACGCAGTATCATTTGCTATTCAAAGCCACTAAGACTTTTCACAGAGCCATAAGTGGGACAGAGAATAAATAGTTTTACATGTTAGGAAGTATAAAAGTTTCATCATTTACGTGCTTAAAAGTCACAAGCCATTTGAGCATGTTTTGTTCGTCCTTGTAAAAAGCTGGAAGCCCATGGTTTTAGCCCATTCAGTGTAAAGTGTCCTTTTAAAACTCATTAGGGATTGAGACAGATAGATGGATAGCAGAATACATGTCGGTATCAGCCACTGAAATGGGCCTGCTAGCAAGTCATTGTATTACCTGGTCTCTTGTTTGGCAACTGAAGGACAGGCCCATTCAAGGCAAATATTTCTCCCAGCCAGCCAGGCTGCTAAAAGGAATACATTTCATGTCAAGGAAAAGCCTGTCCAGTCAGCGTGATGGTTCTTTCGCCTCTGGGAGTTCAGGAAGAGCTGGGTTTTCCCCCCATGTAGAGAGATTGTTTTTTGTGCGATGGTGCTTTTAAATGCCCAGTGTCCCCTTCTGCCCTCAACACCACCCCACTAGAGAAAGGAGAGCGGAGCTTGAAACTTACTGCCAAGGTATATGTTAGCTAAGTGGAGTTTGAAACTTATTGCCAATGTGTATGTTAGCTAGTAAGTCTAATCAGCGAGGCTGAAGTATCAATGCACGATTTTTTTTTAGTATTACATTTTCATAACAGTTTATTTAGGAAGCAGAAAAAAAAATAAAGACACCTATTCATTCTACCCCACTGGGTTCATACAGAACCCAGAGAGATGCAAGAGCAATCACATCATTCTTATATGGTTAGTAAATAAAACAGCTAAATATTGTGGATTTTCATAGCACATTATCTTAATATTATTACAAAGTATATCAGTCGGTTTCAGTCTCTGAGTCTCGGGCTCCTTTTAGGTGTTGGTAAACAAACCAGTAAGAAACATTAAAAAAAATTGTCCTAAATTGTGGATTTTATATTTTATATGAATGAACCAATTTGCACACACACACACACACACACACACACATACACACACACACACACAGAGACCCTCCCACTCTGGGGGAAAGAAAATTATTATATGCTGTTTTTTGCTTTATTGAGGTAAAATTGACAAACTGCATATTTATGCTTAGTGTTACAGAGGCTGTTAGTAACAATATCTAGTATCGTAGCTTATGGAAATTATTATATGATATTCATTTTCTCTGCTTATTAATAAATGTGCTTATGGCCAATTGTTCTTCTTATTTGATATATAGTTCTTCTTAATATCTGGTTCTGTTCTCATTTAGTCCAAAAGGTGGCTCAGACATTTACAGATAAAGTAGAACATAGCACTTTTGCAAATCACTCTTTAAAGCTGTTAATTTTGAACTAAAGTGGAAGCTATGGTTAAAGTGGTTACAATCAGCGACGCAGGAAATCACAACAAAACCGGGCTAAGTTGCAGGCAGAAATTATCTACTGAACTTAGGTTTCCAGCAAGCCTCTGCTTTCTCTCCAGGGTGGCACATAAAATGATATTCTCATCTGTGAAATTACCCCCAGAAACTTAAGGTGCGTTACACAGATCGTATGCTCTTATTAGGAAAGCCAGAACCGTTCATCCTCGCAGTGGCTCATCGTCTAGTCTCAAAATGTGTGTTGTTTTCATAAGCTGTGAGACCGGTCATTTAAAAATGTCTTCCTGTGTTCCCGCACCTTCCACAAGTGCACCGGTACCCAGTAAATAAAGTAGCAGCCCGTGTCCCTTTTAGCAAAAGCTATATATCTGTTCGGACTTGTAATTTGCTCCGTTTATATCCTTTGCCCTTGAACTCTGGTTATTAACGCAATGTTTCTCCAAATGATGCCATATAACTCTGCTCGAAGCACATTCGCGGTGTCACCACGAAAACTTGCTAAGGGCCAGGGCCAGCTGAGGAGGGGAAGAAATGATGGCTGAAATGTGGGAGTTGTAACGTGTGTCTCTAAATGGAACAGCTGTAACACTGACTGCGAATATTTAAATTGCAAGGCCAGACCTAGATTTTGATGGCTAATATTCTAAAGTCTGCTCAGGAAGCAATTTTTTAACAAAGTAGCTTTAAAAAAAAAAAAAAAAAAAAAGCTAAAACATCTCTCTTAAATAATGAACTAAAATAAAATAAAAAGCTGTCTAACCGTATTTTCAAAACTAATTTAATTATTTAATCCAACAATTATTCCATGCCAAGTATGTGGATGATTTTCCTTCCACTATAAAATGCACAGTGTGTATGTGTTAACCTCCAGACCACATTCCTTTGTGCAAGCCAAGACAAACACCAATTATTATTTTAAACATTAATACTTTGCATTGTGTGGTAACACTTGTGTGAAACAATTGGACATTGGCTGGGTTTAATAAGTTTTCATACAATAGTAAAATCTACTAATTAATGTGTGAAATGTTGGGCAGGGGCAGAACCAGTCTCCCTTTAGAATATCAGGGAGGGCATCATTTAGGTAAGTGTGCAGTGGCTCCCCACTCCCCACTTTGTAATGGAAATCGTTCTTAAACCCTTCATATTGCAGAGTTATTCACACATTTGCAACACTGTGCCTCAACAGGACCCTCTGCATATGAGCTAAATTCTAAATGTTATATCTGCTTCAACATAATAGTTTCAAGAAAACTGAAACCTCAAAACAATCTTTATTTGAACAGAGTATCTCCTTAAAGTGACTGGACAGAGAACGTTTTATGTGTATATCCCTTCATTTATTCTTGAAAGGCATCTTCAGAAGAATTTGGATTTAATGTTTCATTCTCCTTTGCTAAACCCTGGAGCACACATACCACACAGTTCATGTTAAAAGGTTTATGGAAATGAAGGTGTTATTCTATCAACTGTTGAAATTCATGTTGATTCCAAGCTAATTTGGAATTTGAGACACTTGGTCTATGGTTTATTCTTTGCCTTGATTAAGAAATTAAAAAAAAAAAAAAAGAATTCTCTAGCCTCTCCAGTTGACTAACCTAGTATATAATTTTAACAAGCATAACATGGTCTGAGTCCACTTTCATGTTCAGACACATGCATGTGAGTATTGTCACTAAAGAAACAAATGATCCATAGAGGTCTGAGAACACAAATACAGTGTTCAGTGACCATTATTTCAAATGGATATGAATTTTAGATTCCAAATAAGGTATACATTCATAAATCACTCTTCCCCCCCTCAACCTATACCTGAATCAAAAAGGTATTGCACATTTAATAAATGTCAACAAGCTTGTGATTTTAAACTCAAACATACTACCTAGGTAAAAATATGTGAAAATATAACAATTTAAAAAAATAAATGTCATTTTCAAAGATTCCTAAGCATATTAAGACTTCATTCACGAGCAGGTGCCAGAGACAAATTGATTACATTCGTCATCTCAGAAATCCTTCCTCAAAGAGGATTCAATGAATGCCCAGCCTCTTGAATTCAGTTTATAAATGGATGCTCTTGAACATTTATTCACTTTGTAGAAATAGACTGAAATGTAACTGAATTGTGCAGTCTAGCATTTATTTAAATTAAAACAGATTTGTGTCTAATATTCCCAGTTGTGTAATTCATTCACAAAACAACGATGGTGCTATCATGGCCCCTAGATTCTTGGTTATATCCCACTTTTTCTCCTATAGAATTGTTAAAATGCCCAGAACCTTAAAACTGCATATGGTATTTGATGTATGTCTTGTGATAATTGAGAAGGGGATTTGTCTTAATTGATAAGAATGAGAACAACAAAAAACCCACATGTGTTTAACTCTTGATAGAATGAGGGCAGAGCTTATTAAAAATTCTGAGTGACTTGAACTTTGCTGATGCTGCAGATGAATAAGATTGTCAACTTTAGCCTACTAATTAAATGCATTTACATACATCTCATTTCATATATGGTATAATTACATCACCTCTGGTTTCAAAAGTTACTTCCAAAATACGAGGATATTCCATTCCTGGGTATTCTTATCTTGGTTTTCCTGCTAAGTGCAAGTACTTCTCGAATTTCCCTTGTGTTCTTTCAGAGTTGCCCAGCCTTTTAACAAACTACCTTCCATTTCTCCTTCTCTTTAGTATTATTTAGTGCTACAAGTTAATTTATTGACTTTCTACTAAAGGAAATGGACATTTCTCTCTTTTCCCTAATCCTGTTTATTACTTTCTCCAATCTCTTAGTTTTTCAAGGCGATTCTGTTGTAATTTGTGTTCAGTTAATACATAGTGTGTATTGTTATAAATAAATCCTGCTGAAAGCTGGTCTAAGGAATAAACTGTTATTGCTTTTGCTGTTATTTTTAGTGCTCTGGTGTTGGTAACTGTGTTAAAATATTTTCTTCTCTCACTTACCTCTCTAGATAGTTACCAAACTTCCCTTTAATCTTGGAACCTATAATTGTATGATCTTTGCTGGTATGTGAGTACTTTTAAAGGCTTATTTCCAATTACGAGCATGTGCTTGTGTGTGGATATGGCAGCAACTGAGGGCAGGTGCCTACTGAAGCCAGAGGCATCAGATTCCTTGAAACTGCAGATATAGGTGGCCGTGAGATGTTTGATATGAGGGCTTGGAACCATATTCAAGCTTTCTGGAAGAGCAATACAAACTCTTAACTGCTAAGCCATCTTGCTAGCCCCTGGTTATCAAATTAAGAATTTGGAAAAACATCTTTCCAGAGTCTTCTGATCTACCTCCAAGTACATTAATTACTCTTGGCCCTGGGGTAGAGCTGCCATTCTGGGCTGCCCCTTAACAACTGCTGTCTTTTTCAGTTAAGTCTGCCCTCCATTCAGGGGCTCCTCTTCTACTGGCTCATTCTGAAAATGTTCAAAGAGTTTGTGTTGTCATAGTGTTGCTGTATTATAAAGAGATGAACTGGGAGTCTCTGCAGGCAAACTTCAGGGTAGAACCTCTTTGCAGACTTTACTTTTTTGCTGGAGAATAATCCACATTTATATGGATGCTTCTGCTTTTAGTACTGCATCAATTACCTCTTCTTTCTCTAATATGTCTTCTGTTGAACGTTGAGTTTTCTAGTAAAGAGAAGTGTGTGTGTGTGTGTGTGTGTGTATGTGTGTGTGTATATGTGTGTGTGTATGTGTGTGTATGTGTGTGTGTATGTGTGTGTGTGTATGTATGTGTGTGTGAATTAAAAAAAAAACCTTTTTAAATATAGAAGTGTAGATCCTTAAATCCAGCCCATTTTCTTGAATTAATTCTCCAACCACTGTACGCCTAATTTTTTTCTTTTCCTTTCTTTTTTCTTTCTGTTTTTGGATAATTTATTAAGTTTTGCACTTTCTACCTTTCCATCCCTCCCCTCCCTTCCCCTCAGCTTCCCTTATGTTTCCCTACCTTCCTCTCCCCTTCCTTTTTCCTTCCTTCTCTTCCTTTCCCTTCCTTCCTTCCTTCCTTCCTTCCTTCCTTCCTTCCTTCCTTCCTTCCTTCCTTCCTTCCTTTCTTCCTTCCTTCCTTCTTTCTTTCTTTCTTTCTTTCTTTCTTTCTTTCTTTCCTTTTTTATTCTCTTCTTCCTCCCTCCCTTCCTCCCTCCCTCCCTCCCTTCCTCCCTTCCTTCCTCCCTTCCTTCCTTCTTTCCTTCCTTCCTTTCTTCCTTCCCTCCTCCCTCTCTCTCTCCCTCCCTCCCTCCCTTCCTTCCTCCCTCCCTCCCTCCCTCCCTTCCTTCTTTGCTTCCTTCCTTCCTTCTTTCCTTCTTTTCTTCTTTTCTTCTTTCCTTCCTTCCTTCGTGGTAGTTAATTTCTAATACTCAAGTCACCATTCTCATCCAGAAGACAATTTTTTCATTTATTTATTAAATTTTTATTTATTTGCTCACTTTAAATCCCAATATCAGTTCACCCCCCTCCTCCCAGTACCCACTTAGGCATATCCTTTTGCATTCTGCTCACCTTTTATCCTCTGAGAAGGAAGAACCCCTCTCTGGGTATCATCCCCTACTCAAGGACATCAACTCATTACAATATTAGATGCATCCTCGCCCACTGAAGTCAGACAAGGCAGCCCAGTTAGGGGAACAGAATCCACAGACAGACAGCAGAGTCAGGGTAAGCTCCTGCTCTAGTTTTTGGGGGACCCACATCTGCTACATCTGAGCAGGGGGGCTAGGTCCATTCCCTGCTCACTCTTAGGTTAGTGTTTCAGTCTCTGAGAACCCCCAAGGTTCCAGGCTAGTCGACTCTGTTGGTCTTTCTGTCCTCTTTGAGTCCCTCAATCTTTCTTCTAACTCTTCCATAGCAGTCCCCGAGCTCAAGCTAATATTTGGTTGTGGTTCGCTGCATGTCTTTCCATTGGCTATTAGATGGAGCCTCTCAAAGGACAGTTAAACTAGGTTCCTGTCTGCAAGCCTAACAGTATCATTAATAGTGTCAGGGGTTGGTTCTTGCCCATGGAAAGGGTCTTAATTTGGGCCAGCCATTGGTTGTCCATTCCCCGAGTCTCTACTCTATCTTTGTTCCTGTACAGCTTGTAGGCAGGACACAGTTTTGGGTCAAAGATTTCATGAGTGAAATTGTCCTTACCCCTCTACTGGGAGTCTATCCTGGCTAAAGGAATATTGTGGTGATTTTTTTCCCTTTTGATTGATTTTATTTTGGTTACACAAAAATAATATTGTAGTTAAATATATTTGAATTTTTAAAATTTACATTTCTCTCTGTGGGTTTCTGTGTCTCCGTGTCTGTCTGTCTGTCTCCCCCCACCCCAGCTGTGTGTGTGTGTGTGTGTGTGTGTGTGTGTATGTGTGTCCATAGGACAACTTTTCTGAGTTGTTGGCTTTCTCATATGACCATGTGGGTCCTGGGGACTATACTTTGGTCATCAAGCTTGGCAGCAAGTGCTTTTTTTACTGAGCCACTTTTTTCTAGCCCAAACCAGATTATTTTAATTGAGATTTTAAAGCACTTCGAAATAAAAACATATAGTTAAGAATACTGAAACATTAATCTTTATAATTTCCCAATTTCCAAGGAGATGCTAATTTTATATACCAAGTGTTTTAGTGCTTTTCAAGGTTATCTCAATATTATATCATTTGAAGTAGCATATTATTATGTCATCAACAGACTAGACCCAGTGTTAGTAAAGAATGACCGACTATGAAGGGGAATAGACAGAATGAGTGATGAAGAATTGTGTTTGGCATTAGCCACGATAGGAAATGGTATCACACACTAAGGATTAATTTCTATTATGGAGTTATCAAAGACTGAAAGTTGAAATAGGATAAATAGATCACAGAAGAGTTATATTCAATGATGCAAGATTTAATGAGAGCAAGCTATTTCTAATTCAACTTGGGCCTATGAACTCTAATGAAAGTGAGTGTTAGGCCTGAAACTCACCTACATAAAGCATCGAAATGTTAGCTGCTTCTCAGCATGGAGTTATCAAGAAAACTGTCTTGTGTCTGACCCTTCACATCTCCTTTGAGTAAACTCAGCATCTTCACAGTGATTCCTTGACTTAATCTCAGTAGCATCCAATTAACAAGAACATTGCTACTGACCTAAGAATGAGCTAGAGGATCATTGTTTCCAGGAACCGTATGTACATAGCTGATGTGGATATAAAATAAGACTTAAAAATATTACTAGCGTTAATACCATTCTCAGGAGCTACTCAAGTCCAGTGTAATATATTTCAGGTTTGTGAAGGTCAATACAAACTGACAGATTGAAATATTTTACGTGACTTGCAAAAGTCATTTTTGGGTAAGCTGTTTCTCAAGATTTAAATTAAATGTAAGTTTGAACAGGATTTCTTTCCTTCATTTCTTTCTTTTTCTTTTTTTTTAAATACCAGATTATGATTTCATCTTAAAAGGAATATCACTTTTATTCTGGCTTGTCAAGTAGATATTACCATCATAGCAATAAGTTTGATGGCATGCAGCAAATACTGATTAAGGACTGGCCCTGTTATTTGAAGAAACCATACTTTTTAATCATTCAATATTAAATGCCAAAGGTTTCTTTCAAATCTTTCCTTCTGAAGCTGTAATTGGGAGAAAGAGAATTGCCCAGTGTTAGAGAGAGAGAGAGGCTAGGTCATGTCCACCAGGGCATGTACTGTGGAGGTCAGAGGATAACCTTCCAGGGTCAGTTCTCTTTCAGTTCTTTGCATCTCAGGGATCCCTCTTAGATGATCAGTCCTGGTGACAAGTCCCTTTACCCACTGAGCCATCTCACTCCTCCTCCTCTAAACCTGCTGTTTGAAACAGTGTTTCATGTAGGCCAGGCTAGTCAGGAACTTCTGATTTACCAGCTTCCCCTTCCCAAGTGCTTGTACCACCGTGGCATGCACCTAGTTCCTGCTGGTGATCTTGTCTTTGGCTCTGTGTGTCTGTTATTATGTTTATCCATGAGCTGACATTTGGGTGATGTTGATTTTATATGTAACTCTGAGACGAAGATCCAGAGAGAGTAGATGGTATAGCCAGATTTAACTAGTTTGTTTCTCATCACGTCCTAACATTTTTGCACAATCTGGAAACCTTATTGTTTGATGGTCGCAGCTTCCAGAGTGTGCAAATCTGTGCTATGAGCTCTCTCCACACAAACTGGAGTCAAGAGTCAAGACTCTACTTTGTACTTTGCTCATGAATTCTGTTTCCCCTCCTCCCTTGTCAAATAGCACTGTGGCCTTACCTGGCCCTTGCAGCTGATCAAGGCAGGTCCATTAGAACTGGCTGGCTCTATCCAATACATGCATGCAAAGTATCATAATGGAGTGAGTCAAGTCAGTCTTGACTTTTCAGCTGTTCATTTTTAGGCTAGGCTACATATGAATCATAAAGTAAAAGAGATTTTGGTAGCATTTTATTAAATTAGTATATGCTTTAATATTTTTTGGAAGAAAGAATTGGTTAACTTTAATCACCAATAGTGGGTTAGTTTTCATATTTATAAAGATTTATATTTAAGTACCTCCATGAATTGGTTGATAAATGTACACATACATATACATATGCATCTATATGATGTATTTGTATATTCTTAGGTACATGTATATGTATGTATATGTATATGCACATGTATGTTTACTTGTACATGTATGTATAAACACACATATATCTGAATTTTCAGTCAAATTATGAGAATCTAAGGAGTAAAATGTTCTCTACCACTGATTCATGCTTCCACTTCTTTGGAATTTTTTCTCCATTTTAAGGTACACTGCTGAATAAGAATTTCCCAATCACCCCACATGCCCATGGATCTTTGACCCTCAGAGGATAGCCAACGGCTTCATTTCATTTTAGTCACCTAGAAAATAAAACTATATACACTGAGTCCTTTGGGTCTTCAGATATTTGAGAGGGTTCTTTGTGGCATAAACACACCAGCATGGAAGTTCCATAACATACTGGTGGGAATCCTCCCTGAGAACAGATAAGACCTCTACACTGCAGAAGGAGCAAGAAGTAGCAAGGGAAGCTGAAGCTGACACTGGCCAGGAATAGGCTTGTTCTACCTCTCATACCACGGCCTAAGGAAGACCACCATGTTCAAATAAATACCACCTTTACATGCTAACCAGTGGGGTTGTAAATAAGTCACATCTTTCTTGTAACTGTAGCCCAATGCCCCAGAGAGTCTAAGGAAGAGTCATATTGGTTCACCATTGCAGAGGCTTTATTCATGGTGGTTTGGCTCCATTGTGTTAAAACTGTTAACAAAGCATCCTCCTGGAGCTGTGTACAACAAAATGACTCACCTCATTGGCAGCCAGAAAGCAAATCAAAGAAAAGAGTAAGAGAGTCCATAATCACAGTATCTTCTGTATGGGCACGCACCTCAATGTTCAAGTTTCTCCTCCCCTCTTATTCACCTCTTAGGGGTTCCACTATCTCCAAATACAGCTATGGGCCAGTGATCAGTCCTTTAAGGATGCCTCATGGTGATATTTAAGACCATGAGGAATATTCTTTTGGGAAAACTGTAATGATTCAATAGTTTGTATCTAAAATGTCTCCTGAAGGATTGTGTTAAGGGCTATTGGGAGATTGTAGATGAGAACTAGCATTAGAACATACCAACTCTGTCTATTTGCAGTCCGTCCCATCTCCAAGTTTTAGAATGACTAAAGTCAGATTTATTTCTCGTCTTCAAACTGTCATGTACCGTCCTATGATCTGTATTTACCAAATTAAGGACTTACCCTTTGTTCCTGTTGGCCAGTTCATTGAGATGAGAGTATTTGTGCCTTTTGGTCTTTATAAACAGCAAATATAACTTAAACATATTCTAATACATTGCTAGTCATTATTTGATATCAGTGAATCTAGGAAAGTAATGTTTGCTAGGACAGAGCATACAGCTTCCTCACAGCAGCTTAAGCTGCTACCTGTGGAAGCACATGAAAAGTGAAGGAGTATAGCACGTGGTGTGATGGATCTTCCCTATAAGCTCTTGGGCTGACCAAGCTGTTTAATGTTCTTGGCAGGCTCATACTGTCCTTATACTTTTCAAAATATCACCTTTGAGCATTAAGGAAAATTTAGAAGTCCTCTTCTCCAGACATCGTTAATCCTGGATAACACACTTTGAATTTTCCTGTCACTGTCCCTCCCCAAGCTCTGTGCTTCCCTTCTTCCTCTACACATACATACATACATACATACATACATACATACATACATACATAATTACATACATAATTACATACATACATACATACAAATATGCACATTAAACATTCACAATTTTAGTGAAATAAATTTTTAGAAAATATGAAGATAGGTGATAATTTGGGTAGGACAAACTACCTCATCCTTGCATCATGTTTTATGCTCAGTCAACAGCAAATTCTTTTACCTCTATCTTGATGCCTACTTCACTTTGTCTGTATGACATCTCTTATATTGCAATTTGGATAAGATTATCTATACATGTTAAGATTTCTGCTAGTTTAGTTGTTATTGTTGTGTAGCCTTGGGTGTCCTAACACGTACCCAGTAGACCAGACTAGCCTGAAACACAGAGAGATCTGTCTGTCTCTGCCTCCTGAGTGCTGGGATTAAAAATGTGTACCACCAGCCAGGCGTGGTGGCACATGCTTTTAATCCCAGCACTTGGGAGGCAGAGGCAGGTAGATTTCTGAGTTCGAGGCCAGCCTGGTCTACAAAGTGAGTTCCAGGACAACCAGGGATATGCAGAGAAACCCTGTCTCAAAAAAACAAAAATAAATAAATAAATAAATAAATACATTAATTAATTAAAAAAAAGTGTACCACCACTACCCAGTTAAAATTAAAAAAAAAAAAACTAAACTGATTAGAATTAAACTGTATAGATAACTACTGGATTAAGAAGCCATATCCCTTTATACATAGAATATGCTTTCTGAATCCCCCAATGAAATCCTCATTGTGCTTAAAAATGTACTGTGAGAAAATATTTATAGTGATTTAGAGTATAGCACTAACATTTTGATAAACAAAGGGCTTTTACAAATTGTTAAGGAAACCCACCGAGAAACAGACAAAAAGCTAACAAGGATTTCAGAGAAAAACAGACCATCAATGTATGAAACAGTAGATACCAGACAAAGCAATTAGATAAACCATTATCAATTATTGCTTTCCTAACTCAAATAATTTGCACAATATTGATTAATGCCGCTAAGGATGCATGTGTGATTGGTAACCATTGAGAAGTTTGGCATTATCAAATGTAACCTAGCTAACTTAAAAAAAAAATGTGTCCTCAACTACTGTGACACTAACTCTACAAAGATGTGTATGGAGTTTTCTAGATGGTTTGGTTCATAAGTGAAACGGAGTAGTTGCCTCCAGCTTATGTGATGGGCAACTGATTCCTAAGTCTTGGTGTGTCTGTACCACAGAACTCTAAGCTTCCTTGAAAAGTGCAGCTTAGCCAGGATATCTAAGACATGTGAAGGGCAAGGTTAAAGCAATCCATACTTGCATTTTTTATATAAAACAGAACTTGTATATAAAAGGGGATGTAAATTTACCAAGAGGCAATCAGGGTGGCAGGGACAGCGTTCTAGAAAGTTTATATTTCCTGGGAATGGATGGATGGGAGTGAATGAAATCCAGGAGAAAGTGAGAGAAATTAAGAAAAAATAAAAAGAGATTCAGCAACTTCTTTTTCTGACTATTTTAACCAGTTTCAAAATAGAACGCATGAAGGCATTATATAATTAAGTAACAGAAAAGAAATCTGTTATTTGATTTTAAAGTAATGACTCTTTGATGGTTATGATATGTTGTTATGGACTTGGAGCAGTTCTTCATATGTTCTGTATATGAGCCTATGCTTCTCTATGTTATAGTCTACCAGACTGGCCCTCACTCTTTTCTTCAGTGGCTTCCCTTGTTCAGCCTTCTGCACAACTTTATGGTCTGGCCATATGCACTTCAACATTATAAAGAGTACCCTAATTTTTACTTATGACTAATCTGAGACACCTAAGCTGTTCATCTATGCTCTATGATGTAGGTTTGTTTTAATCAACCAATTAAAACTGTGTTTCCTTCTCCCACTAACTTACATGGATAAATTATCATATGCAAATAGGTTTTTTTTCAGTATTTGTTATCCTCTAAATTATTAATTCTGTTATCAGTGAATGTTATGTATATGTGTGGGTTATGTTCTTCAATACAGTAAAATAAAGTTCTATTAACTAGTCTTTTTTTCTTTTAATATTGTTTACTCTATTTGTATGCAGTTTTCATTTTAGAATCAACTTGTCATGAACCCTCAATAATCCCTTGGCAATGTTGGTTGAAGTTTCAGTCAACTTACAGATACATTTAGACTTATAATTTTTGTAATACTGAGTTATTCAATTGATATGCACAACTTCTGCATCACACACAACTAGGTATTCTTTATCACTATCTGGTAAAAATGAACTTTATTGTTTCCTCACACAGACAGCTTTCTTTTGAACTGATGCTGTTCTTAGGAATGCGGTGCCCTTATTATTCTGAATGGCCTTCTTTCTTGTCAGTATGCTTTGCAACATTTGCTATTTGTGTTAAGAAAGTGTGATGGTTTACAATGTGAACCTTGTATTTCCATTACCCTATGAGCAGCATGGTTCTCTTGATTCTCTTTTCCATCTATTTCTTTAAAAAGTATTGGCAAACAACCATGGTTTCTCTCAATTGTGATTCAATTGTATTTTTAATTTTAGTACTTATCTTTCTTATGGTTTCACTTGCTATCATATTAATTAGCATCTCTAACACAGAGATAAACTGTCAGTTTTACTACTCATATTGTGAGTTTTGATAGCAATTATTCTAATATTCCATTTTGAAATATCCATTGCTTAAGGTTGAGACATCTTCTTGTCTTAGCTGATGTTTTGTTGTTTGACTGCCTTTCATTTAAATCATGAATGTCACATGTATTCTGGTGCCACGATACATGGATGCAGAGAGTATTTTGGGGTCAGGATGCTGCATTTATCACTTGGTTGCATCACTTAACATCTGTCCCAAATTTTCACTGGGAAAGTGAAGGAACGAATGGAATTTAATCTACTCTGATAGTTTGCAAAATTAAAAGACCTTACTGTTAAAGAACTTAAACAGTGAGGCTATGCAAAAAATTATAAATATTATTGCTGCTAGTAGAGAGGTCTCCCTTTAATGATAATGTTTGTTTAAAATAGTAGATTATTTGAACAGATTTCTTGGTATTACATCTTTGGGGCATTTTGGAGACACACTCTAATTGTTTCTTATCTCTCTGTATCACTGCTGGACTGTGTTAGCTCATAGTGTGCCTATTTATGTATACAGATGCTTTGTTTAGATATTTTCTTGTTTTGAGATTAAGAGGGTTTATTCTGTGCTTATTTGTTCTCTCTCTCTTCTTCCCTTTCTCCTACCTCATCCCCCTTCTATCTCCTCTACCTATGCTGAATGAGATTTTAACAATATTATTTTAGTGGCAAGTTTACATTAAACTTATATAATAAGCTTAAAATGCCGAGGTCTGTTTATGTCTTGAGGTATTCTGCAAAGCAAATTCCATATATAGAATTTTATAGAGCTTGTCCTCTAAAGTTTGGAGTTATTTTTAGTGGAAGATGTGTGGCAGTATCTTATTTGTCTTCCTAACTATTGTTGTACTTGAGTTTTTTTTGTTTTTGACAGAAAGCTGATGCTTTGTGTTATCATAATTTCCATGTTATGTGCACCAGGGAGTGCACATAACAAAAAAATATACAGTACTTTCCCGATGGTTTTTTTTTTTTTTAAAACCCAAATTTATAAGATTTATTTTTCTTACTCTCATGTCATGTTTTGTTTGTTTGTTTTAATTTGGAAATCCTTTAAATGGTTTTTGTCTAGGCTTGCCAGTTCTTACTGTGTTTTCTTTGCCTTTCCTGACGCTAGCAGTTAGATATGTTTCCACCCATATTATTTTGAAATTCAAACTGTTTCGTGATTTGGGCCTCATTGATTCATTTCTTCAACTTTTATTCACCCTGAGGTCATCTCTCATGGGTTTTCCACAGTATATTTCGACTGTATTTGTTGAAATGTTCTTGTATACTAGATTCCATCCTTTATTCAGTTTCCTCTTAAGTGAGTGTGGACCACCAAGCCATGAGCTTAATCTCTGTGTCCACTACAGGCACAAAGTCATTGCTCTTGAGTATTCAGATCGAATCAAGAAATGCATGTTTCTGTCTTCCAGGAGCTCACCATGTGATGAAGAGATCACCTTGATCTAAGAAGGATACAGGTAAGAAGGGCAGGGGGTGAGAAAGAATGAAGGATAGAAGGGCATGGAAGAGCAATAAAGGAAAAAGAAAATCAGGGTAAAGTAGAGATGTCACATTACTCCGATGAGCAAAGCAGTATGAAATGACGAATCTGCAACAAGGGATAGTTGCAATTGTTCTGCTTGGCTCAAATGATTTCAATAAGAAACAAATGAATCAAGAATGAATGAAAAACCATTTTGAAAACTGTACCAAAAGATAAATACAATAGGCCAGGTGGGTAGGATAAATCTTGAATCTCCGTACTCAATCAAGCATGCTGCCATTCTCAATGTCAGCTTCATCTCTAATTGGGTCTCACACTTTTAAAATGCCATCCAGGAAGTTCTTAATGTGTTCCTGGTTGCCTCGTGCACACTGCCCTTGTCCCACTGAAATATGTGTCTCTCATAATATAATGATTGCTTTCGTTTATAGCACAAGCATTCAGTTGCTGCGATCTTCAAATAACTTATTTTATGACTGTAGCCAGAAAGTTGTGGTGTTCAGTGGTTTTCTTCTGATGGTTCCACAAAGGGACACCTCATGGTCACATGGACACATCAAAAGTCTGTGAATCTCCCTCAAAGGTATATAATATCCTTTGGTCATTTTGAGAACTTGTAACCTCCCTCTTCCAAGTACTCTACTTCTAACACACATATCATCTAATAGAAGACATCCATTTCACTCCACCTCTTTTCTCCAAGCCCCTCTCTAATAATAACACACATACTTGTTCTTGCTATTTGGGGGCCATAGCTATAAACAGACATTATAGCATAGTTCATGTATGATAGTTCCTATTGTATGTTCAAAGATACTACTAGCCAAGGTCCCCAAGGGAGAAAAGTAATTTGTGTTAACTCACAGTCTTCTTTTGCATTTTCCCTTCGGAGAAATTTGTACCCCAGTGTTGTCTGAAATTGTGTTTTGACTAAACTATCAATCTGCATAGGACAATTGTTTCTTCTTCATGGTTCCTCCTTCCTTCATTCTTGAACACAACAGACTTCTCTTTTGTGGACTCCAAACTTTCCTTTTTGGTATGATGTGGTTCCAATAGTTGTTGGTGGAGTGAAATGATCCAAGCTGATCCACTATCTACTTTACTTCTCTTGACAAAGTGACTGGATCCAGATAGCAGAATCATGGTCCTTTGATTCACAGAGAGGTTCACAACCTGAATGAAACTCTTGAACATATTGCTTTATGACAGAGGAAAACTACTTTCCATATGGAGTTATTTTATTGGTTAGTTGATATATATATATATATATATATATATATATATATATATATATATATCCTTATTGGAAAGGGCTTGATGTGAACAGAGGGATTCTTTGAAGTAAAGGGCAGGCAAGTCACCAGAGAGATATGTTAGTCTTCCCACATTACAGGCCTTCTGCATGGAGTCTGTGAACATAAGTTGTATTTAGTAGCTGGAAAGGCACAAACATGAAATTCATTGCCCAAGAGCCTCCAGAAAGAAACAAATCTTGATACGCATCTTGACTGTAACTCAGGGAGTCCTATTATTTCAGACTTCTCGCTACCAGAACTGTAAGATAAAATATCTGTAGTATTAAGTTGCTAAATTTGTGAATAATATGTAAATCACAATTTCACATATATGTTATGTGCAATATATATTGTGTCTCTACTGGAATTTTTCACACACGGATGGTGACTGCGAAGCAAGATTGAGATGCAGGATGAAACTTGGAAGTGCTAGAACACACTTCCAGAAAGCTGGTTTGTAAGAATGAATGCTCAAGGCAGAGATGAAAGGATACAAAGTCAGTCTTAACCTCTCCATGCTTGGGTTAAACAGGGATATCTCCTCTACTTTCTCATTTGCAGGTTCTTTGTACCAGATTCTTTGATATTTCTTCTCAAAGATTTTAAACATGAGGCCTAGGGCATGAAGAGTTGGCTCAGCACTTAAGAGCATATACTGCTCTTGCAGAGGAACTGAATTTAATTTGCAGCAAACACATCAGGTAACAAGTATTATTGATGTGTACACACATACACATATGCACACAGGCACGCATGTGTACAAGCACATGCACACACACACACACACACACCCTTCAAATGAAAGAAACCTGGGGCTAAATATTTATATCAGAGTCGCCCATCAAGAACAGCCCTACATATAAAAAGGACATGGTGTGGAGCAGGGTACTTCAAAGCAGAACTCTCTCCATGTGCTCACAAGATCTTTTAAAAGCTATCTGTATGAGTAATTTGCAAATCATTCCTTCCCATTCTCCTTGACTCAGTCAACGCTTGACTCATAAATAATTCAGCATCTTTTTAATTCACATCTATACCTGTTAAATTAAATAAGCATGAGGCTGTTCGACTGAACTTGTCCATACTTGGGTTCCTGTGTAATGAACCTAACAGTATGTTAATAAACCAAGCTATATAACTTAGGAATATAACTTCTGTGGTATATAGCTAGGTCTCATCCAATCACAGCTATTAAAGCTCTAGCCTACACAGTCTCTTAAAGAACTAGCCCATGCCCTAGTATGGAATTCCTAGCCAAAATCAATCAAATTTGGTTTGAAATTTTCATTCCTTTCTCGTCTCCAAATACCCTCTGTCCAACATTTTGCAGTCTGCAGCTCCCTCCTGTCTTCTGGCTCTGGTGTCTCCTCATCTACAGATCACATTTAAAGTTCAGATAAAATGCTACCTTTAGTGTGTTGAACTCTCTCATGTAGCACATATTACAAAATAGACATTTGGTTCAGTTGGTGGTTGCTCAACAAGTCAGAGGTGGAGTAGATACACTTTAGTTTTGGGTTAATTTGTTTTATTTTCCTCACTGAGTCTTGCTCCCTATGTGTTATAGATAAGATGGGACAGAGTATAGGGGTAATCAGGTCATTTCAGTTACACAGCTTCACCATGTGCTCTAACTTAGGGCTAGGCTATGTCATGTAAGAGCTTTAGAACAATATGTCTTTTAGATGTCTCCCATTTTGAGGAGACACAGTCAGCTACCTACCTTTCTTCTTCCTCTCTCCCTACCTCTCTCCCTCCCTCCCTCCCTCCCTCCNTNCNTCCCTCCCTTGTCTTTCTTTCTTTCTTTCTTTCTTTCTTTCTTTCTTTCTTTCTTTCTTTCTTTCTTTCTTTCTTTCAACCAGTATTTCTTTTTCTATTGTTTTGTTTTCCATCCCAGGTTAGGCTAAAACTCAAGGTATAGCTGAGGATGACCTTGAACCTCTGGATCTTTCTGAGTATTGGGATTAGAGACTTGTACTAACACATCAGATGTATGGCATGCTAAGGATGAATCTCAGGTTTTTTGTTTGTTTGTTTGTTTGTTTGTTTGTTTTTTGCATAATAGACAAGCAGACTAACAACTAAGAACTATCTCTAGCCCTTCATTTCCCTTTTCTGTGTTTGGATCTGCCACATCATCAGCAGTGATTTTTGTCATAGAAGCTCTGTGTACCCATGGTACCTTGAGTCTTTCGGGCTACGTATCTATTCTGGGCTTCCCACCTATGTGACTATCAGCACAAAAACCCATTCCTATTCCACTAGATTGCAGCCTAACATATGCAAAGGGTTTCTCAGGAAACACTGGTACATTCTGGTTGGTATAGTCTTTTCTCACAATGTTTGTTACCTTTACTGTTCTGTGGCTCTAAGTTTGAGGTGTGTTCCCAGTACCTTTGGTATTTGCTGTTTTCTAGTGGATGCTGTGGGAGTTCAGATGTCCCTCCTTGAGTTTTCATAGAGACCTTGAGTACATGCATAGCTTTCTCTAATCCAGATCCATGCCATGTTTGCACAGAGAAGACTGGTGTGAAATCAACAGTAGCTTCTTTCTAACTTTCCTGCTGCTGCAAGTCGACTGTGGTGTAGCATCCTCCAAGATGGAAGTTGAGGACCAAAGACTGAGCTTAAACCCAGTGTTGTGGTTGTATTTACTCTAAATTCAACAAATAAACGTGTTTCTTTGGGCCGAACTTTGTCAAAAAGGAAAATTAGAAACCTGTAATTGTCCGATCTGAGCCCTGACATGGAGAACTCCTTCTTCACTTTTTCAACATTTTCCTCCTGTATCTCTGCTTCCAGCTTCACAGCTGAACTATAACCTTGGTGGGATGGAAGTGGACCTGGGAGATAACCACGGAATCTCTTAGCTACTATCTGATGTCTCTTTGTTATAAAGTACTCCTGCCTTAACTTGGGTGGGGTACTTTTCATTCTGTTGTAATATAGTTACGAATGGGAGAAGGTCTTATCCTTCTTCGGATAAACAGCCATAAAAGAAGCCACTTAGCATCCCTGTCACTGTTTCTCTTCTTGTGAATGTGTGACCATGGTATTAGTCATGTGACTACAAGGTAGTCACAACAGGGTAATTAAGACTTTGCTACAGTGGTAATTCCTCCAGAGATGCTAATTTCCCTCTTGACTTCAAGTGCCATGCAACAGTGGAGATCAGGAACATGAAAGTTCGATTTCTGGAGGAAACGCTTTTCCAAATGCCCTTCGAGCTTGAGGCTGGGAAAGAAGTGTCATCAAGAGTGATGGCATTTTCAAAAGGGGCTGTTACATAAGATGGAAGGAAAAAAGTGCATTCTTTCAATTCATTGAGCAAGTTGAGAAGCACATAGTGGGGGCCTGCAAAGCTAGCGCTCAGCGATGAACACCTTAGCCACTTCTAGGCTGTGCTGATAAGCAAGTCATGAGAACCTACTTGTACCCACGAGAAACAGTGAGTACCATGTGTCCACATAGTGTAGGTATATGGGAATCCTACATTGCCGTGTCAGTAGTTTACGGGACAAACATCCTAGAGCTTAGGAAGAAATCAGTTCAAGCTCTCTCTTAGGATGCATATGTGTAACAGTTGTAAGGGTGTTTCCATTCCTGCCTGCTCACTTCCCAGCTCACCTTCTTTGCTTAGCCACTTGATTTGGGACACAACTCTAGGTAGAGTTTTGTTTTCCTTTTTATTGTGAACTCTGCTGTAGGCTCAGTCTTGCCACAGCTTGCATCCCCCAGGACCTCGACAGATTCCTTAGGCATTTCTTCCTCGGCATCTGAGTCCTCACGTGGTGAGTAACAGGCCACGGCCATTTGTGATGATACCCTTGTCACCACCATCTCCAGCAAGCAGTTCGGGTGGGAACAGACTCGCTTAGCACACGCAGGGCATGCACAGGTTGTGTTCTGCAGTGTGAAGTCTGCAAAGTGTGAGTTAGAACCTCAACCCAGTTACCTGAAGCATGCAATTGATAGGAACTCCACACATAGAGCCTGAAACCCCAGGTCATACCATAAAATCTGTACATGAACTACTTGGCACCAGTGTTAGCCTGAGAAAGTTACTTGCTTCTCAGACACTTGAGTTTTCTCCTTTAGTAAATGTGAAGAATCATCTCACATTGTCAATGTTAAAGGAGTTAATACGTGCATACTGATTCATACTGAATATTAGCCAATCTAATAGTGTCTGCTAGCAATTCTGCTCATTATTGCTTGTACTAATTGATGAATATTTCCTTCACCCTTATTTAAGGTTTACAGGTTTAGAAAATAAAAATCTAAAGTATCAAGCTGGTGACATGACTCAGTGACCACAGGGGTTTTCCTTCAAGCCAATGGCCCGAGTTCAGTCCCCTGGACCCATCTAGGACAAGGAGGGAACAGTTCCCATGAATTGTTAACTTATCTCCACAAAGAAGCTGTGACACACACACACACACACACACACACACACACACACACACACACACACACATTATCCAGGATACATATCATAGAAAACAAATAATTTTCATAGTAAAATGCCCTATGCAACATTTGGAATATACCTCTACTTAAAATGTCTGTTTTTTTTTTTCTGATATTCAAAGGCAGCTAGGCATCTTGTATTTCACAATGCAACCCTAACCTCCATCCCTTTGTATAATAGGGACTAGAGCATGTTTGCTGCAGCTGCCATGGGAGGTGGTGGTGAGAAAGAAAGGGTTGTGGATCCCGAAGGGTGCTTAGAAGCTGTTGTGCACAGGTGGAAGGTCTGGAGGTTGGACCCTCAGGATTCATGAGAAACCAGTGAAGATTTCACCTATCTGTCGTCCCAAAACTTCCATGGGAATATGGGAAGTGGAGACAGGAGAATTCCTGACAGATCTTGGGCTAGCTAGCATGGTATCAGCAATGATGATGAGTCGCTAAGCAGGTGGGGTGTGAAAGCTGATACCTGAGGTTGTCCTCCAACCTTCACACAGGTGATGTCACATGTGCACACATCTAAAGGTCAGTGAAAACCACCCACTGTAATATCCAACTGGTAGACTTGGATATTACTATGATTGCTGGTGCTCAGGTTGAGGAATGCATGGATACAGTCAGTGAGATGTTTTTGCTCAGTATGAGTGTATTACTTGGGCTGGCCAGTAGTGGTCTGGAGTAGGAGATAGAGTAGAGGTCGGTTAAGTTGAGCATTCTAGTTTGTTGTAAAGTTAGTTATGTCAAATGTCTTGCCGGGCATGCAGGTGAAAGGATGTTTTGATATAGCAGACACATGAAAGGACACTTGATGAAGGAGTATAAATATAACCCCACAGACTGTGGAAGAAAAGCACTGAGCCTTGGTTCAGTCTGCTCTACCTCGCTATTCTTCACTAAAGACACTCACGTATTGGTTCATCTTACACAGTTATTTAGCTCAACTTGTAGTAACACTGCCATTGAGAGAACTCACTCAAGAATGGCTCATGGGGTTCCTATGACAGCTGCCTCTTCCAGGTCCTTGCCTCATGCCCTTTGATGAGCCTGATAGATTTTTTTCCAGGATTGAACTATAGCTGCTTGGTGTCTGCTTGTTGAAGGCCTGGACTACAGTGGCTGGTTTGGTTGGTGTCTGCCTGCCTAGAGGACTGACTGGTCTGCAGCTGCTGGATCATATTTAGTATTTGCTATGAGACTGAACTGCTGCCAAAGAAGATCAAGTTCTCCCCCAATGAACCATTTCTGAAGAGGTCCACTTCCCCCATATCCTAATAACTTTTCTCTTCCACTATCTCTGCTGGGTAGTGGGCTAGAAGAGAAGTTGAACCCTTACTGAAAGGTTGGGGTGGGGTTAGAGGTGGCTGAGCAGCCTCTCAGGATTGCTCAGATCTCCCTGCTTTGTCTCACTCCCAAGCATGCTTAGCTGCCTCTGGTAAGTGCTCTTTGTACTTGTAGAGATGAGCATACTTGTAAAGAGGATTGTGAAGGGAACCACCAACCTTTATACAGGGACAGCTATTTCCTTTTTAATTAAATTTCCAGACATGCAATTTGCCTCTTCCGAAGTGTTGGGGTTTTCATCAGCTTTTTCTTGGTGCAGTGGCAAATCACATAGGGCTTATTACAAGCACAATCACGGGAGGGGCTGTCTGTGCCCACTCCTGCCGTGTCTATATTTCAAGCATAAATACTCACCTAAGAGCATCATAGAGAAAAGTCAAGGTACAAAGAACAAAGAAAATGATGGAGGCTTTTCAACCCACATACAACGGTGTATTCCTGGAAGTATTTAGGTTCTTTCATTTTCTAAAAAGAAAAAGAAAAAAAAAAAACTTGTAAAAGAGTCTCTATGTTTTCCCATAGCCAAGAACCTAAAAGATTTCTGTCCAACTTAGGCAACTTTCTTAGATAATTAAATACAAATCAAAACAAAAACACGCACGGGAGTGCATGCGTATGAACACACACACACACACACACACAAACACAAAGAAGGAGAGATATGAGGAGGTGGCTCAGTAGTTAAAGTGCTTGCCACTCAAGCATGAAGCCTAGAGACTGGATTCCCTGAACCCATGGTGAATGTGGTGTCCTGGTTGCAAATACATCTTTAGAAAGCAGACACAGGGGTTCTTCAGCATGCTGGCTAATAAGATTAGCCATGTAAGTGAGCTTTGGGTTTGATAGAGAAACTCTGCCTCAACAAATAAGATGAAGAATTATATCAAGGATGCTTTCTGGCATGAATGTTGGGCCTCCACATGCACAAAATAGAGTGCCCAAAAGCATGAAAAGTCTTGCATACATACATACATGCCCAGCAAACAAACATACACACTTGAGTATAAAACAAAAAAAGGAGAGATGGGGTCTGTGACAATACAGTTCCCAAACTGCTAGATAATTGTTTTCCTTTAGTAAAATGTCATCATGTCAAAAATACCACCTGTATCTGTTATTTGGTTGGATACAGCTACAGAAAGGAAGACCATGGTGGTAAAACTCAACTTTTATTAGAAAATCAATTCAACCTGTTTGACACACCTACTTTCTTGGGCATGTACCACACATAGGTCAAGAGTGGAGATACCAATTTGAAAATCTCCTACACCGTATAGGTAAATAAACCTCTGTGTCCATTTGGCCTTTGACTTTGTTGCAAAAACCTTGAGTGAGGCTGAGTCTCTACTGAGTGGGGAAATGGCACTGAGGCAGTTCAGGTTCCACCCTCACCATAGGGCTAGCGATCTCAGGTCTGGGCAGAGGGTTCAGTGGGCACAGTGTTAGCCAAATACACATGAATAGCTGCATTCAGATCCCTATTAAGTGTGTAAAAACCTGGGCATGGCTGTGTGCACTTGTCTGTGATCCCAATAGTAGGGTGGCAGTGACCACAAGTGGGGACGAGGCACTCAGTAGAGCTAACCAGCCTACCCTGATCAGTGGGAGAGTCACTCTGGATCATCCTACTAAAATAAGATGGAGAGTTACTATGGAAGACATCACATGTTTAGCTCTAGACTCCACAATCATTCATACATATGCATTCATACATATATATGCATTCATACATATATACATACATAATACATACATACCTGCATGCTTGCATGAATTCACTCACATATGCTCATGTACAAGAATACACACACACACACAAACACACACGCTAAAACTGTGATTTTCCTACTTCTGGAGTCTGTTTTTCAATAGGAAGACTTAACAGACATGATGTCCAAGTCCTCTCTGTGTAAAAACTGAGAGAGTCCCTTCTTTTTATGGGCAGAAATTGAAGATAAGACCTTGTGTTGAAGACTCTGGCTGCAACTTGAAACTAGCTCAGGAATGCTCGGTTCCCTTAAAGTCTCCGAAGCTGTCACTTTACAGTGCTTCCAAAGATAAAAGTCCCAGCAGGTTTTGTGTTCCCAGCGACATTCAAACTCTCATTGGCCACAAACGAAGGAGACGGGAAGTGAGCTGTGAGATATTCAGACTAATATTTAGATAACTGCAATCTATCACATCTCAAGGATCAAGCAGATTGAGCCTGAGCCGAGCTCTCCCTGGCCCCTGTTTGTCTGGTCTCTTTCTTCCTAGCAGAGCGTCTGCAGCAAGGAGCAAAGGGAGAGCTGAGATTTCCGGCTGACCTTGGAACCGTGAATGACCAATGCCAATAACAAATAATAGCAAGAATAAACAATCGCAAACATTAGGTAGGTGTCGGTTCCGGTGCTGAGAAGAAATTAATTTCCTATTTGAGTTCCATTCGCATAAATACTCATCATGACATATTTAAATACAGACCCTGTTGAGCCCTCAATCCTCAGTACCTAAGCCAACAGTGTGGGTCTTGTATTTAATCGGTTACTGTAATAAACATATAAAATGTTTTTTTTTTTTTTTTTTTTTTTTCTTGAGAGGACAGAGCAGTGGCTACATAAAAGGACATCAAATGACACATCCTCCATCTCTCAGCAAATAAAAAAGCCATCAGCGCATAACAAGGCGGTGATAAAAGGTGCTGAGGCCAGTAAGATTAAGCCTTCGTAATAAGGTTCGGGCGCCAAAACTGACAGCCATTTTCTTTTATATTTATCATGTCCTCACATTGGGGTGAGAAGCCACGGCTCCGTCCCATTGCTGGCTAGAATTTATAGCAACTCCATTATTAGGAGATTGCACTGAAATGGGGTAGAGGTATGGTTTTCTGAGAACGTTACGATAGCCTCTTACATTATACACTTGACAGGTTTGTCAGCTCCTAGTAACAAGCCTTGTAAAGTACTTTAATATCATTAGCACTATTTTCTTAATGTGTCTGCTCTCCTCACAGCCTAGAAATACCGTATATCATAGGCTGGAGGGTTACACGGACTGCTATCTCCTCTTTTTTTTTTCTGGCTTCTTAAACGTGATTTTATAGTAACACGTAGGTCTGATATTTTAATCAAAATAATGCAGCCATTTTCCTTTATTGATTAGTAAGTAAATATGTATAAATATGCAGTTAGGGGTGGGCAACCCTTTTAGAGGATATTGAAAACACATAATGAATGGCTTTGAGGGGGTAATCTTGCTGCCTGCCTGCTTAAGTTATCGGCTATGTGCTAGAGGGTTTCTCTGTGACTTGCCTTGCCCATAGACCTCAGGCGGGCACCTGCAGGAGAAAGTGGATTAGGTCAAAACCAGCACTCTACAGTAACATTGCAGACAGGCAAGACCTAAATCAGAGGCCTTTGAAATGTCTGCATCTCCATCTCTGTGTATGTGTAAACTGGCACCAATTGTAATCTAGGCGATGGTTCATGGTGCATTTAAACAGGACTTATTTTGGGTAAGCCCTGCTAGCTTTCCTCCTATTTTAGTGATAAGCATATTGACATGAGACAGTCTGTCTATATTGCTTAAGTAAACCCAGAGGCAAAACCCCGAGTCTCTTGAACAGTGCAATAGTTTCTTGAGTCTGAAATTTCAAAAACAAACATATACTTCTTTTGTGAGTGTTATAATGATAATATAGTATAAATTCAGTTTCCAACTCATTTTTAAACAGGATACAGACCCTACAAACATTATAAATAGTTTTATATCTAACTTTGATTACAGAAATTTAATTATTGCCAAAAGGACAGCAGTATATCTATACCAGTGGGGATGGATACATATGTGAACACACACACACACACACACATTCACACACACAAAGTGAACTATATTAATCTCCTGTAAATTTTTAATGAAATTGTTTTGTAATTTTAAAGATGGAAACTTTTCTTGCGTACATGAGCTCACATTAAACAGCCCCCCCATCATGGGGGAAGCATTATCAGACTGGATTATTTAGCATCAGTTGCTCCAATTTTCTAGTTACCTGGAAACATGCCTTCCTCTCCCATTTCAAATGGGAGATGGAAGGGAATCATTGCCCCAGACTTAGAGCCCAAGACACAGTAGGCAATGAAAAATTATCAGTGACAGGACTGGACAAATGGGTAGACCAGTCCCTGTTGTCACATGGGCTGCTTGGTAAGATGCACACCTGTGTCTTGTTAGAAGAACAAAGACATGTCACTTTCTTTCTTATTGATACATCTGCAGTTCAGTGTTCACAGAACAGTTCTATTTGGCTATCTCAAGGCAAGATCACTATGCTCTCTGTCGGTAACTGCACACTACTCAGCAATCTGAAATATCTGATGAGAACTTATTTTAATGAGTGTACAATGTTCATCATTAGTCATTTACAAGTATTACTCAGAGTGGATGGAAAGGGGAGGGGATTGCTCAGTGAGTTGAGTACTTGTTGAGCAAACATGAGGAACTGAAATTAAATTTCTACCATGTACATTAAAACAAATCCCCCAAACCCAAAGGTGCCCATACACTTCTCTGTAACTCCAGAATTGTGTTTGGAGACAGTAGCTTCAGACTGAGGGAGAGACCCAGACACCTGATGCCCTCCTTTATCTTCTGTCCATTTGTACCCAGCACTACCTGCACAATCATGACAACACACACACGCACACACACACACAGACACACACACACACATGCCCCTCACAAACAGAAAAATGCTTGATCTTTCTCTCACAGACTCAATATTATTTAGGGAATACAAAGTTAATAGCAGTGGAGGAAGAATTTAGACATTTTTCTTCTTCATCTCTGAGTATGATCTTTTAGTTCCTAGGCGATATAGATGTCCCAAGATAACTATCAACTTATATTTTTCAACTTAATAGTTCTGTTTTTTTTAGAAATAACCTAACAAGTCCTATATTATTATTGTATTTGCAGAATTTTGCCAAACAGAAAATTTGAGATCATCTCTCTACCTGAACAAGAGGATAGGTTGAGATCAAACTCATATTTTTGTCTATTCTCATATTCTTGTCTATTCTTATAGTCAAGACAACTGGCTATGATTATTTTTTTCCTTTGTAGTACAAATGATTAAGTTGTCTATTTTTCAGAGGGGTCTAGTCACCTCAGAAGGACCTAAGCCAATGACCCTTGACTATTTTATATTTCTTCCTCTGAAGGGAAACTAGTAATCTGTACAATGATGTAAAATCAGCCTAGTTGGCATGGGTAGGTTCTTCATATCTGTTGATTCCAGACTATTCTTCACCAGTCACATGGCTACTCAGAAAACCATCCCACGTGTTTATTGAAGAAGTCATTATGAATTAGATTCAATGTACTAATGTTATAACAGTTGATTTATGTGAAAAATATCTGCCAAGTTGCGTGTATGTGTGTGTGTGTCATTTTATAAAAACAATCTTCTTTATAGAAAGATGCTTTAATATCTTGAAAATTTGTTAGAAAATATACAAATGACCAAGCTATGTAATGAAAATACTCAGCCATTACTAATTATCTGGCAAGTACAAATCAGACCAGCCAGGAACTAGCACTTCATCTCAGAATAATTATAAAAACAAGAAAAAGTAATGACTTATTATACCCATGGATCACTGCATCTCCATCCTCTTCTTTAAATCTGTTATTTGCAGTAGATGGTTATTAATTCAGAGACCCACGAATGGCCTAGGTGCAGAGACTAAGAGAGTAAAGAATGCTTATCCCTGAATGGGGCATCTGTCTCACATCCCTTGCTCCAAAGGCTTATGTATGGATCATTGCAGAAGGAGGAGGAGGAGAAAGAGGAGGAGGAGAAAGAGTGTAAGAGTCAGAAAAGGTAGATGGCTACTGGAAGCAATACTGTGGACAAAACTGGGCAACTGCAATAGGGTCTCAGAGAGGTCACAATAACAGTCACAAGACTTGTGAAAACTCAAGTTGGACCAAATCCCAGCATAGCAATGGCAATTGAGCATGAATCCCAACCCTTAGCCATGGAACTGGTCATGATCGTTATCTGGTGGGAGAAGAAACACCGTAAAATTGTAGCCCGTGGTAAGTTAACCGTGTTCTAGGCAGCACATTAGTCTTGACGATTTTAATGAAAGAGAGAGAGAGAGAGAGAGAGCGCCCACAAAGTTGAATGGCTAGGGAAGGAGGTTGAATAATAATAATAATAAACAATAATTTAAAAAACCCTTTTTGTGAGGATGCCAAGAAATGGGACTCATCCGCAGTGGTGACATTATAAACTAGTGCATATGTATGTGAAGGGAGCGTGGGGGCTCTCTACACAAGGGGAGGTATAGGGCCACCAGCGTTCCTGCCATTGGTTATATGTGGCAAGAGAGCAAAACTGTGTGAGAGACAACTGCTGTAAAATATTTACTGCAGTTCAGTTCAGCAGCCTCACGATGTCCGCGGACGGTGATTAGAAAAAGAAGATGGTGCAAATATCTGCAATAGATGGGCATCTGGAATGTACTACAGAAACCTGCCATTGGCAATAGCATGGATTCATGGAAGGATATTATGTTAAATGAAATACCTGGGGACTGAGCGGCCAATGCGACATCTTCCTCTGAGACAACTAAACAAAGGCAGAGAAAGCAGAATAACACTCTCCAGAGGATGTTGGAGGCATAGTTGGAGGATCTAAGATTGTTAGCTAACACAGGCAATGGATGAAGAAATTCTACAGTACAGCCTTGTAGATAACTATAGTTTACACAGATGACCGACAAGCATATGGGGAACATCCAGTAATCAAATTTACTACATATTCTCAGAGAACCTGAAGAGAGGACACTCAGAGGATTCCAACACATGAGAAAGATAGATGTTTAAGAAAACAGAAATGTTAACCACCCTATCAGGCTGACTACAATATATACCAGATCGTCATACTATGCTGTTTACCAATCAAAAATATAAAAGAAATTAAAAAGCTGTCAAGTCCAAGGATTAGAAAATTGCATTAAGGAATCACAAGCCCTCCCTGTTGCTCTTGTTCAATATCTTAAGAAAACAGGAGACAAGCACTATTTTGTCTAGAGAAAGCCTGCCCCAGCAGGAGCTTAGACATATAACTCATTCACAGAACATTCACTCCAGTGGGCTATTTCCTTCTGCCTTACTTGTCTAAGGGACAGGAAGTCAGGGGCTCAGAACCACCCCTTTTTGTCTCTTAGAGACTGGCAGACTATTTTAGCTATCTGGTTCCGAATGATTCACTTGCCCTGGCTTGCCTATCCACAGAGACCTATGTAAAGGCTTTGGAGCAAGCTTTCTCCTCACTGATGTTTTCTATGCCCTCTGAGTGACTGCTGTCTTCCCTCCAGGAAAAAAAAACAAAAACAAAAACAAAAACAAACAAGCAAACAAAAAAATCCTGTCAGTTTCTTCCCCCTAAAAGCCCAAATGAGCCTTGGTGCAGGGAAGCACTCACCAGCTTTCAGTTCGCCTCATCCTTGCTTCAGTTTACCTCTACACTGAGATGTTCGAGAGACTGAGAGACTGTGGGCATTTTCAAAGATAGATGATTCTTGCCAAAACCCAAACGGAGCATTTTGATGCTGTTTTTCATGTTTAAAAACAAACAAACAAACAAACAAACAAACAAACTGTAGGTATGTGGAGTTAATTAACTGAGGAGCCCCAGAGGGAGATGTCTGGGTGCCCTGCTGGGTCACTCTCTCTTCAGATAGGTAGCTCACCTGAAAGGAGCAGCCAGCAAGCCCCAACAGTTGCCCTGCCTTCACACCCTGGTCCCCATAGCACAAGAGTTACAGTCATGTAAATGACCACACCCTGCTTTTTATGTTGATGTTCAGACTCTGAATTCAGGTCCTAATGCTCACAGAAGTGCTCTTACCCATTGAACCATCTTCTTCCAATCAAAATTTCCTCTTGATGACTAATTGCCCATAGATTGAAATGTTCCCTTTTTATTTCAATGAATAAGCTCGTTATTTTGACTTAGCCAAGATGGAGGACAAGGGGACTTAAATCTAATGTTGAATAGAGAATAAATTGATGTAATCATCTTGGGCAACTGTTAAATATTATCTAATCACTGGTAAATTTGTTTCCCTTCTAATACGTTAATTTCACTTCTACAGATGTAAACCTGTGAAAAGTCTTGTGTCTCTGCCCAGCACTATGCAGAATAGCCTACAGCTGGAAAAAGACACAGGCTCACCTATAGCAGAATGGAATAGAGCAAGGTGTACCCAGAATGGACAAGATCTGCACAGTGGAGGAAAGAGGAGGCCAGTCAAGGGTGTGAGCATCTACAAGCGCTGCTGAAAGAGGGACCCATGGAAACACATGGATGGGTCCATTTGTATCACACTGAAAACCAGCAGATCAACATTCCATATTGGTGGGGCAGATCTATATGAAGGAGAAAAGAAATGAAAGAAAGAAAGAGAGTTGCAAATGGCACTGTTCAAGTTGGTGTTACCCCGAATGTGCAGAGATAAAATGGGAACATATCAGTGAGAGAGAGAAGGCAGAATGGATTGGTAGCATGCTTCCTATTAATCTTGCAACAAAAGAATAATGACACGCTCAAAACACAGGTGATTCAAATTGCACAATGCAACGCATGCATCTTTTAGTATAAATTTTTAAAATTTAAAAGTAACAATTAGATAAATAGAAGTCGAGAAGTGGTGGCCGTGACATACACATACAAAAAAAAATCAGCTCTATTCTCTTCTTGTTAAGAAATGACAACAGTATTCTGACAATGACCAATTAGTATTCTTAATATATGCAGAAATGGGAAGTTTTCTAAATTGTACATCTCATTCTGCAAGTAAAAATGTATCCCTGTAGCATGAGATGTAAATCAAAACTATGCAGAGATTATATAATAAATCTGGAAATTATAATCAATCCTCAAGTGTTTTATGTGTAATATTTTCATAAGTACTTAATAGTTACCAGTATGAGCAAAGATTATGATTTTAAATCAATTTAAGTTAGCCAGATGTAGTCTATTAGAATGTCCATTGTTCTATGTCCCTGTCTCTTTGGAGGACAATTTCCAGACCATATGAGACACTTAAGGCACCACCATCCTGTTTCTCCCCAGGTGTGTTTAGGATGTAACTGGAAGGTCACCGTCGTTGCAAAATTTGAGGGTATTTAGAGAAATCTTTTCAGTCCTGCATCTTGGAGTGTTTGTGGTATTTGTATTGCTTCTGTCTTTGTCCTGTTACCCAAAAAGAAATGGAAGAAGGTGACAGCACCCCATGCCCCCTGCTGAGCTGAACTTGCCACCAAAAACAACAGAAGGCACTAAAACCATAATGTCCCATGATATCCCATAATTTCCTCTCTCAGCAAAACTTGACTTTCATATCATCATCATACAAAGGAGAAAACTAATTGGGAAAAGAGAACTTACTCCAAGTTATAGCTGTGGAAAGAACTGTGGCCCGTCCCTATGAATCCTCTCTTGTACTGTCCTTATCCACAAGATACCAAGAATGGACAAAAGATTGTTATTATAATGATGCATATGTTAAATGTATATGTGGGCACAAGTCTGTATTCACACTGGTCAGTGTGGTTCACATACATTATTAAATTATATTATAAATTTTCATTTTTCAGTCCCATTATCTGATGGTGAATGATGCCCGTGAATCTACCAAATCACTTCATCTCATCTTTAAGGGATTAAGGATGCTTAATAGAAACTACAAAATATTGCCTTTGAACATTTTAAAGTTCCCGATTGCAGAATGAGTGTGACATTTCTATAGAGATGATTGTCATGTGCTTATTTCCATTTTCCAGGGTCCTTCATCCTCACACTGGGCGGGTAATTAGCCAAGATAAAAACTGCTACCTGAGAATGTAACATCTCAGCTGTCATCCTGCTGGAGTGTGGGGAAAAAAAAAAGTTATTTTGTAAAATGAGAGCCCAGTGGTGCCGTCGTATTGACTTTTATGTCATGTTTGTTTCAGTTTCCTAGTCAAAACAAGTTTCCCAGCTCCTCCTGGCCCAGAAGGTTCCGTTTGCTTTATGAAAATGAAGCTGTCTTGTTTTCTGGTTCATAAATCATTGTCAAGTGGAGCCAGATAACAGAAACAAGTTCAGATTCCAGAATGATTATCCTTAGAGATGATGTATTAAATATACAGAATACAACTTGATTTTCATAAGCCGTGTTGACTTTGCAGAACAAAGGCTGCAGGGGGGGAATTATCTCATAAGGGGAGGTGGGAGAGCTTGCTAAATCTGGTCAGGTGGGAACGGGAGGGAAGGAAAGGAAGCAGGGTATCCGAGCATAGAAAGATGTGTGAACTTTCTCCACTTCCCTCCTCATTCTTTCCCTACCGTCAGGCCTCTGAGCACTGCCATGCCTCTTCGGCATTTGTGGTTTTAAATCATCCAGGAAACAGACTGAGAAAGGGTATCCTTCCTCTTTCCTCTGCATTCTCTAACTTCTCTCCCATCCCTTTCTCTGACTATTATGCTCTTAGGTCAGAACTCTCTTCCATTTATTCACAGTTTAACCTGTTACCCTGGACTTAACCTGAGGTCCCTTTGTGATACAGTAGCTCATCCTTTCCCAAGTTTCTCAGTGACTTTACAAAGTTGTCTCGTGGGCTCTGGAACAGATTCTGGAGAAAAAAAATCACGGTGGAAGACTGGGTAGATGGCTCAGTGGTAAAAGCGCTTCTGCAGAGGACCTGGGGCCCCTTCTCATCACCCACAGAGTAGCTCACAGAGAGTTCTGACTTTCAAGGGCACCAGACACACATAATGGTGTGCACACATCCATGCAGGCAAAACAATTGTACACATGTAATAAAATAAGTGAGTCTTACAAATTCAAAAAACACAGTCACAGTGGAGTCAAGGAAGGAACACCTCAAGATAAGAAATGTCCGTGCATCAACACAGGAAACCGATTTCTTTTTCCCTGTTTTTTATTTTAATTAATTATTTTTATTATTTTTGAGACAGGGTTCCTCACACAGTTCTTCTGACTGACCTGGAATTCAGTTGGACTAGTACTGAGTTCTAGGTAGACGTGGCTGGCTTTGAACTCACAGAGATATACACCTGCCTCTAACTCCTCAGTCCTGGGATTAAAAATGTGTGCCCCTACTGTCTAAAAAATATTTTATTTTATTTTATTTTATTTTATTTTATTTTATTTTATTTTGCTTTGTGACAGTCACTGTGTGGTCCTCAGTGTTCCTGGAACTTGTTTCATAGATCAGGTTGGCCTCAGCTCTCAGAGATCTGCCTATCTCTACTGGGAGGAAAGACACATGGAACCAAGTTTCCTCTAGATTTCTTGAACTTACTGTCTTACTAGTCATTGAATGAAAACCTCAGACTTCTAAGCAAATTCAAACGCACGCCATTAACAGAGGGCTTTCTTCTCTGCGAGATGCCTTCTGTTTAACTAGATTGCTTGCTTCCTACAGAATCCGCAAAGCTGTTTCAGCAATGTCTGCCTAGGAACCCTTTCTCCTTCCCAGCCCTGGCTAAGGGCCTCGTCTTCTGGGCCTTGTCTCTGAGCTTCTTCTCACTGTTCCATTTTCATATTTCTTGGAGGCATAGGCATGAATTCCCTGCTTTTGTGTGTGTGTGTGTTTAAAATATTGATCTCATCTAAGAGTATAAAAGCCTTGCAAGTGTAGTGCTTTTTTTGTTTCTGCAGAGTTGTGCCTAGGGGCACAACACATAGTAGGTTTGCATTAATTCCTTGGACATCAGACATAATGGGAAATCAAGAAATATGGCCATAGCCACCAGAACTTCTGAATTAAATGCTTTCAACAGAGCAAGAAGAGGGAGGTGCATAATATCACCAAGGCTGACTTCAGTATCAATTAGGCTTCCTTCCAATGAATAAACTGAAAAACTTTCAAAGGCCCAGTGGCATGGCATAAAGCCTAGACATAGATTTCTTGAATTATGAAAAGGAATTTCTCTGCCTATCTACCTGCAAAGCTGTTTCGTATGAAGACAGAATGAAAAATAATGCATATACCCAACAGCTTATGTATGCTATGAGCCTTCCTTTTGCTGTTCAGAGATTGGATGCCCTGGGGAATTAGTATGTAGCATTCCCTGGTATATCTGACCGATTTATCACTGATGGACATACCCGGTAAGCCTACTCATATGTTCCGTAAGAAGGAAAAATGAAGAAATGGAAAATTGCCATGTCTTTTTAGCTGATACATATAGATGGATGGTCTTCTTTATCTGCATATGCATATCCATCATTTCTACCATATGACTCTTTGTCTCAACTCATACATGCAAGGTAGCCAGCTTTCATATTTACTCTCTATGGGCCAAAATGTCTACTTGAGCTTCGTATGTTCTAAAACACATGGAATTTCAGAGCAATAAACTATGTGTTTGTTGCACACTTCATAAATATTTACTTTGGGAACTGTCACCTTGCTTTTCTACCCCAGTGATGTAGAAAGTTGGGGACACACACTTCAGGATAAGCAAGTTCCCGTGAAGCAATCGATAGAGAATGCCCGCACGGTTTATTTTCTATTATGGATACCTTACAGGTCTTTGAGTCAAGTACTGTGGCAGGATTTCTAGAAGGCTGCTGCTTTTTAGGAAAGATCATCAATAACATATGTAGCCAAGCAAGCTAAAATAATTACAATCAAATTTCATGCTTCAGGGCATAAAGTGATTCCCAGCAAGGGTCACGAAGGAATTGTGCTGCCTTCATCCGTGTGTGCTATTTCTTGGTTTTGTTGTTTTTCAACCCTTTCCCCAGTTTACAATACTGATTGGTGGTCTTAGGAAATCAGGTTGGCTGAGCCCACACCTCTCCTTGCTTGCCTCCTGTGCAGGTTGACTTTTTTCATCATGTCCATGACTCTCCCCCCCCCCTTCCTGAAGCAAACCATGGGTTTAGAAATGTCACCTGTCCCGATTATGGGTTTTCATGGACTTACATTTGAAAGTTGTGGGTCTGGAGGAAAGAAGAAAGCAAACTATTCAGAGACTAGCTTTCCAGTGTCTAATTTAAATGATAGCTGTGAACTATTCTCTCTCTCTCTCTCTCTCTCTCTCTCTCTCTCTCTCTCTCTCTCTCTCTCTGTCTCAGAGACCCTCTAAGCCCATCTATTTCTGGTTCTAGTTTTTCTTCTTTTTAAAAATGTCTCTTTCCCTCAGCTCAATATTGACTGACTCCTTCTCATTCAAAGCTCTATGAAAACCTAGGTCTGTCCTATTCTGAATAGCTTTGGAATCCATAAACAGTAAGTTTTACTCTTTGTCACAGGTTCTTTGAGGACAGTGGGTGGGCAGGAGAGAGCCAGTGGTTATCCTCAGTCATATGCTTCTGCACACTTAGCATGAAGGCCTTTGAGATAATTACATTCTGTATATCTGAGCCAACTAGCAGAGCTTCAAGCTGACAGGAGGATACATCTGGGCCCGATAACAATTGCAAATACTCAGGGCACACTCTTAAAAAGAGCTTGTGTTACCATGTGAGACAGCATGTTTTACAACACTCACAACAGTCAGATAAATAAAACAGCTCTCGATGGTGCAAAGCTTGCTGGGGGAAAAAAATAATGTATTTCGTAACATTTCATTTAGAGCAGAAAAATTTCCCCACTGAGAAGGGAACGTTTGACCCTGAGAAAATGTTAAGTTCTTTCCACAGCTGCTTGAGGTAATGACAACGCAATACTCCGGGCTGCTATTAATGATGTTGCATGGAAAATGACATCAGCTCTCCTGCAGAGGGACGGTTTTGGAGCTGTGGGTCCAATCTGAAAGACTTGGGGAGAGCTGGTATAAAACGTCAGCCTTCTTACACAGTTCCAAACAGAGAGAGCTAGAGCGAAGAGTTTACCTGGACCTTTATGTTTGCACCCATGCTAAGTGGAAGATTTTTTGTTTGTTTTGAAACTGTCTTTCAGAGCAGGCTTAATGTGTGGAGCACAGCTGAAGTCAATTGCAAGACTATCATTCATGCTTTGGAGTAAAAGTCAGGTAGGAAGAGGAGAAGCAGGAAAATAAGTCCACACTTATTTGCTAATTATTGCAAGTGAGTGCCCAAGCAAGCCTGCTTGCTCACAGGTTCACCAGGCCCCTTTCCTCCTGCTATAGAGAACTGCAGGATCAGAAACAGAGGAGCTAATTGACTGGTGCCCTCTGCCCCCCCCACCCCCCCCAGCAACTGTACTTTTGGTGGATGCAGTTTGGCATGTGAGTGGTTAATATTCTTGCTCTTTCATTCTTGGGCACAGTCACTTTGTAGTGTAGTCTCACACATCTACCTTTCCCTTCTGGACATTTTTCTTTCAGACTTGTCTGTCAGGATCAGAACTTTATCCTGATGGAGCAAAGACTTAATATGACTCCCATCTCTCAGGCAGGCTAGAGCCTTTCGATTTTTAGTAAGTTTCACTTTCTGAGTTTTAACAGATTAGGGAGGGGGGGTTGGTCTCTGTTTAACAGATGTGACTAACTGGGGCTCAGCTTTATGATGATGTCCCTTACCCCAAACCCCACATCAGAACGTTGCAGAGCCCAAGCTCAGGCCTATCGGATCTAATTAAATAAAGACTCTTTATTGATGAGACTGCTTTAAAACAAATAGTGATTTCAGCTTCACAAGTGCATGTCTTTCTTTTCTATATCTCAGACATAGAGCAAAGTCAACAGACCCACCCACAATGTGTTCTAAAATAACCCTGAATTCAGATGCACTGAAAAATGAATAAATGAACTGATAAAGCATAGGGAATAACATATAATAACCTATAGAGATGTAAGCCTCCTACATAGTGGATACTGAATATACCTCTAAACACGTGTTATTTTAACAATCACATGCTGTAGCTCCCAATTTATTCTCATGAGGAGGGAAATAAACACAGATTTTCTTGACCATAATTAATGTGTTTAGGGACCACACTCCACGTTTTACTGAGTCCCCATGCACTGGGCTCCTTTGGTCATCTCTCTTGAAGACAAAATGCACCTTTTTCTTAAGTAGTCCCGAGGTTTGGTTTGTTTGTTTATTCGGGGGATGGTGGAAGGACATGGTTTCTCTGGAAAGCCTGCTCCTGTGTTCTCAGGGGTTATAAAAATGGGAATCATTTTTATTGGCAATCCCCAGGAATAGTGCTGAGACAAATGGAAAGCTGAAGATAAGGATCCTCTGAGGTGCGAACATACAGCTGTTGGGAATTGCCAGAGAATCGGACCAATAAAGGAAGTCACTATTTTTCCAGGCCTGAAGTGAGTTATAGGGCGAGACGGGTGTTGTATATTTATGTAAGGCAACAGCAGGGAGTTTAGGCGGCTGGATATTGCTGAAAGAGCATCATTCACATTCAGGCGGAGACAAAAGGTGGAAATGAAGCAACATCCTGTCCAAAGAAGGCCTCAAGACAGAATAATAACAGTTCAGAGAGGGGGGCTGTGTGCATGGCCGAGGGTCGGCCTCAAAACCAGGAAATGATCGAGAAGCCTTGTCAGATCTTCAGAAAACAGTCACACACACGCACATGTGCAGGGCTACACATACACACTCAAACTCAGGCCCGGCCAAGTGTCCTTGGGAAGGAGGTCACTTTTTTTTTCATAGAACTGTCGACAGAATTACTTGCAACCTTCATCACTGTAGCTAACAAGATTGGTTTACCAAAAGTGCTGGGAAAAATATTGTGATTTGTACTGTTGTATATGTACACACCTACATACAAAAAATTTTTATACACACATATGTATAAAAATATGACATCCACATGTGTCAGCGGGCCTCCTGCTTGCTATCTATTATTACACAGACTTCAAACTCACTGAGTTAGAGAAAATTCTAACGCAGGAAAATATTCAAAGAATATTTGAAGAGCATAGTTCTGGTTGTCCTAGAGTTCCAAGGAAGGGGACAGGCGAGCAAAGAGACTGTCTTATCTTCTTGTTTATTTATTGTCCTTTTGCTTAGAGGAAGTTGCAAGCTGAATGGAGGGTTCATGAAATCACAAACTCCTCTCATGACAAATACTAAGAGGAACAGAGAGAAAATCAGTTTTAGGTGTTCGGGGTTAGGGGGTGGGAGAATGACCCCAAATAGGAAATAGAGGAGTTTCAGCATTCCAAAACAATCTTTATAGGTAGTCTGTGGCAGTCTTGAAATTATTGTTTTTCTTTTATCCTCCTAAAAAGAAAGGGGAATGAAGAGAGGAAGGGGGAGATAGGGAGGGAGAGGAAGAGAAGGACGGGGGGTTGGGGGCACTTATGGGGGTAATTATGATCAAAGTAAATTGCATGGAAAAACAATTTTTAAATAGTTAAAGGAAGAAAGGAAAATGAAAGAAAGAAAGGAAGGGGGAGAGAGAGAGAGAGAGAGAGAGAGAGAGAGAGAGAGAGA
>NC_034590.1:43174999-43193317 GCF_900095145.1 Mus pahari | reverse complement strand
CAAGTTTTCGCTAGAGACTTTAAAAATACAAACAGTTAGAGACACACACACACGGAGACAGAGAGAGAGAGAGAGAGAGAGAGAGAGAGAGAGAGAGAGAGAGAGAGAGAGAAAGGTAAGAAGGAAGGAAGGAAGAAAGACAGAAAGAAGGTATACCCAAATATTAAATGTTACTGAACTTTCCAGTGTTGGGTTGTGGATGTTTCTGAAACTTCTCATTTGAGAACAAACCAACAAACCAAGCACAATTAAACTAAACATCTCCTATCCTACAGCCAATTTTCTTTAACACTAAACCTGAGTTGTTATTTTAAAAAAGGAGTGGTACGCACAGCTGGCTTAAACATGGTAAGAACTCTCCAAAAGTTATCTGAGGAGCTGATATAAAAGCTGGGAAAAATTCAAGAAAAATTAAAATGCTTGGTAGTAAGATGAGTGCTTTGTGCACCACAGAGTCAACGCATGAGCTTTTCCTTTTCATGGTAAGAACAGTATGCACTGAGATGGGCATCTTCCATGAGGAAGGGGTACTTATATCCTCTTTGGTATTTTGCTCAAATGTAAAGGGAAGAGTGGATCAAAAAAATAAAAATGAACAGAATGGCTTTCGCTTTTCTTTCTTTTTTCTTTCCTTTTTCAGTCTTATGGCTAAATAAATGGAAAACCAAAACAGCCAACAATGATAACTAAGCAAGATGAATAGGATGCACCGGAACACAGTGGCTTCCTCCCTCCCCACACTCTTCTTACACTGCCTAGGCCAGCTTTCTGCTTCAGCTCCAATATTGTCCGAGCATGGGATTCAACAACTTTCCTAATCACCCAAGGCAAGGAAGACTAAGGAGGCACGGGCAGACCTCCTATCTCACGTGCCAAGAGTTAGCAACTTGTGTACGGTGACAGTTTGTGCTGCAATTGCTGGGAGCCTACTAGACAGAGGAGAGAAGACAAAATCCTCTAGAAACCACATATACAGCAAAGTGATTCTTCTTGCCAACTTTCTATTTTTCCACAGGGGAGCATCTCAGGGGCTGGTGTCATCGTGCAAGTTCATGCCTGGCTTCTGAAGCATCGGGTAACAGGTTGTTCCATATGCAGGTCTTCAAAGCCACAAGTCAAGAGGTCTAATCCTGTATGGAAAACTTAGTGTTTTGCTCACACACTCCATCTTCTGCACCACACTGCATCTCAGGGCATGCTTGCCCAGCACTAAAAAGGCACTCATGGAGAACGTAGAGTAGTAGGTCACCTGCTGAAGCTTACACAACCTAGAAGTACTTGCAGAAAAAATGCCCTTTCCACAGACTGTAAGAACCATTGGGAAATAAAGATCTTAAACAAATATTGTTCAGTCTCCATATAAGTGTTTATGATGTGTGGGTAGATGGATAGACAGTCAGATAACACAGATAGAAACACACACATACACACACACACACACACACACACACACACACACCTTATAACAGAGTTAGAGGGAGAAGGAATGTGTCCTTCCTTTGGATTCTCCCTTAAGTATTTGAGAAAGAAATTGATAATTACATTGCAACACCTATGGGTTACAGTTTGCTGAGGAAAAAAAAAAGAAAGAAAGAAAGAAAGAAAGAAAGAAAAAAACACCTTCAACTTAAACAGGGATTTTAACCTTTCCACCTCAGCCTCTTATTTTTCCTTTCCTTCTACTCAAAGCATTTAGGTAAATTAGGACAAGATTCTTCCATAAACATGCAAGGGATCTGTTAAACTTTCATCTCTAATTTATTCATGAAGGAGCCAAGTCTTCCCTGGCCTGGCTGTGCATCATGCTGTCAGAATGACTTTCTCTCTTGTTGAGAAAGGAGATGGAAGGGGGGGCAGGGAGCACAAGCCTGGGCTTCTGAGGTAACTGCTGCAAGAAAACAAAACAACAGTGCTCTCCCACACACAAATGAAGGAAACCCTACATTACCTTCTTGCTTAGTTAAGTGATGGTGAGGAAACGTTTGTGAATGGTAGGATGAGAACTAATCGCCCATGCACAGGCAAGTGTAGAATACAAAACTAATGTAAGTTGTTTATTATAAGCATGTAATGTATAAAATGGAAATATATTCTTTAAATCATATGTAATATAAACATATGTTCTATATTCCTGAGATTGTTTACTCAGCGATATTGTGTAAGTGTACTATCAGTTTGGTGAACTATGGGATAGAGTGTCCCGAACTATGTAGGACACAGCTGAATTAAAATCTCTAAATCAAGTTGTTTACAGATCTATTGTTGCTGTAGTTCTAAGGGCATGGAAACTTCAGATTGGGAGGTTACTTATCCTAATAATTATTGTCCCCATGTGAAGCTGCAGATCTCTGGCTGTACTCTGTGCAAGGGAACACGCATGTGCACCCTAGGCAAATCCCGTAACATGTGTGTGCTGTGACGATGTAAAAGTTCAGAAGACCCTCAGTTTTGTTTTCGAACTTGACAGTAGTGTGACACATTGGATGGTTTCTAGTCAAAGTTTCTCATCCGTTTACGTTTTCTTTCGCACTGAGATCATTTCCCAGTCTGTTTGTTTCTCTTCTGCCTACTGTCAGCCTTTGGAGGCTCATAGAACAGGAAGTAGTCCTGTGGTGTGGAAGCCTTTTCTCTGAGTTGATAAATAGGTGGCTTGGTTTTTGCCATCCCCACCCCAGCATTCAAAAATTATCATCTTTTATACATGGGAGAAAGGGAGGGGGTGTGATATGGCATTAGTTCTTTTAGTCGTCAGGAAATTACAAAATGTACACTTGCGAAGTAAGCAATTTTTGCAGTCTGCCTGCACATCCATCTTTTTAATGAGCCTTGTTTATAACTCCACGCCACGCTTCTACTCACCTACCCTGTTTACGTCTTTGGCCCCTTTAATTAAGAGAAGAACCAGTTAAAAGAAACTGGGAAGAAATATTAATATGATCTGATTAATTCAGCTAGCAGGAGGTTATGGGGTAGCAAGGTTATTATAACCTATAAAGGCAATATGAATAAAGCTGTATCCATTTGTAATTTTATTAGGCGGAGCAAATTAGTGAGACTGCATAGCAGTGACAAAAGACCTGTTCCTATTCTTCCTTACCCCCTACTGCAAGGGCCAGGTGCCCAAAGTTAGGCTCCATATTAGGCAAATGAGGTCTGATAAATCTCAGCTGCTCATCTAATGAGAACCTCCTGAGCGGCTGCTATGCTAATTTGGAAAGATTAGCCGGGATGTGTGTGCTTGTGGCTAGTTAAGGTCCTGGGAGGAAAAGTGAAGCTGGGCGAAGGGAACCAATACCTTTAAAGGGTTAAAGACAGAAAGCCTCTCCCGGGACAGGTAAGGCAAGACTGATGGATATGCAGTAACAGCTATCAAGGAAGAAACTATTGAGGGTAGCTGGAGGAGTGGCACACAATTGGAAAAACTAGAACTTTAAAAGAGATACTGCTGTAACTGGCCTCTTTTAATGATGAACACCAGAAAGCCCACCTATGAGACCCCCCCACTTCAGCTTCTGGAGTCTTTCCATTGTAGACACTATCATATCAGAACATAACTTGTCTCCAGTTTGATTGAATCGGGAAAAACTGTGGCATTTATTTCTGGAAAAAAAATGTAGTGAATCTTGAAAAGGAGGATTTAAAGAAAGAGCCAGTGTGTTGAGAGCTTTCAACACAAAGATCTTACATGTCTGCCTAAACAGAACTGCTTGTAGACTGGTCTTGCCGACTTTGGAAACAGCCTCCTTATTTAAGAATTCTGTTTAGAAAAATGTTCTTAGGGTACCAGTAGACAGTGTGTAGTTTTTGATGACTTGTGTTCACTGACCAGTCCTTTACATCTCTGATTTCTGATTTTCTGTGTGTCTAGTTGTTGTTCTCTGTGTCTAATGTGGTCCCTCCTTATCTTCTCACCCTGTCTCCTTCACTACAGACTCTGGCAGTGTAAGAGCTTTCCCTCTGCTGTGGCTCAGGGCTGGGTTTTCTGTTCAGTCCCTTGTCAGAATTATTCTATTTTGATACTTAAATATTGTTGTGGTTCTTAGTCGGAGAATACAGCATAGATAACAAATCTGTAATGGCTTATCCGAGATGTTATCCAAGTAATAAAAGTAGCCATCTATCAGCAATAGCACATTCGGGGCATATCTTCTTTCAAATGAGAGTATTTATACATTGGCTAAAAGCTTCAGTGATCTTAGAATTCCAACAGAAAGACGAAAGGCATCTTAAACAGGTATTCTAATGTTCCAAATCATTCCAGTATTTGAATTTACATTAGAAAAAATAGAGTTATTCAAAAATGTAAAACACAAGAAAATAAATTCTAACTAAGTAATACCTTTTTTTAAAAAAAAAAAAAAATCAACATTTGGATTCCCTTCCAGAAATTCATGTTAGAAAACATTCCAAAACTCAATAGGGCTAAGTGGTAGGGCCTTTGGGGCAATAATTATATCAGGAGGTAGGTGCTATCATGAATATGAAAACTATACACTCAAGAAAGAGGAGGCATTAGATCACACACAATGGCTTATGGAGTATAACTGCCAAATATGGCCATCCAAGGACCCGTATTTCAGAATAAAAGAACAAGTCCTCTGAACTCTACATCTATACCACAACATGCACACACACACACACACACACACACANACACACACACACACGCACACATACACACACACACACACACACACACACACGTACACATGCAAGCACATGCATGCACAGCACATATAAATGAATCTGAAAAAATAAAGAGACACAGCCAAGGCTCAGCAAGTGAAATGCACCAGAGGATCTTACAAAGGACCTGAGATTGATCCCAGCATCCACACAGACACTCATAAGCATCTGTAACTCCAGTTCCAGGGGATGTTATGCTTGCTTCTGCTTTTGATGGGTACCAGGACTGTACGTGGTACTCAGATAACCATGCAGCCAAAAAGCCCATACAAGAAAAAATAAATTTTCCTGCCTTAATTAATTAATTGATTTACGTTGCAGCCTTATCAAGACCCCTTTCCTCCCCTCCTCCCAGCCCCATCCTCATCCCTCTATCCTCCATTTCCCATTTCCTCAGAAAAAGAGGAGACCTCCATGGCTACCAGCCCTGATATATCAAGACTTCATCTAAGTAATAGGCTAAGCAATAGATGGAGTTCAGGGAGTCCTGTAGAAAATTAAATTTTTTTTAAAGAAAGAAAAAAATCTTGAAAGAAAGAATTTTAAAGTGTGGAGCAGAGACTGAAGGAAAGGCCATCCAGAGACTGCCCCATCTAGGGATCCATCCTATGTATAGACGCCAAACCTTGACACTATTCTAGATGCCAAGAAGTGCTTACTGACTGGAGCCTGTTATAGCTGTCTCCTGAGAGGCTCTGCCAGAGTCTGACAAATACAGAGGCAGAAGCTCACAGCCAACCATTGGGCCCCAATGGAGGAGTTACAGTAAGGACTGAAGGAGCTGAAGGAACATTTGCAATGCCATAGGAGGAACAATATCAACCAACCAGACCTCTCCCCCACCCCTCACCCCCAGAGCTCCCAGGGACTAAACAACCAACCAAAGCATACACTTGGAGGGGCTCATGTAGCAGAGGGTGACATTGTCTGGCATCAATAGGAGGAGAGGCCCTTGGCCCTGTGAAGGCTTGATTCCCCAGGGTAGGGGAATGCCAGGGCGGCAAGGTAGGAGTGGCTAGGTGGGTGGGGGGGGCACCCTCATAGAAGCAGGGGGAGGGGTATGAAGTGGGGGGTTCAAGAATGGAAACAGGAAAGGGGATAACATTTGAATGTAAATACGTAAAATATCCAATAAAAATGTTATTTGTTTGCAAAAACTTTTTTGAAGGAAAGCAAGGAAAGAGGGAAAAAAGAAAGAAAGGAAGGAAGAAATGAAGAAAGAAAGAAGCTCAAGAGTTTGCTGGCCTCTTCTGCCATACCAATACATAGACAATTCCATTTGTTAAAACCAGGAAGGCATCTTCAGACAAAATTTGCTTCTGTATTAATCTTGAACTTCCCAGCTCCTAGGACCATGAGAAGAGAATTATTTACTCATCTGGGATGGGTATTGTTGGCTATCATCTTGACTACACATGGAATTAACTAAAACCAAGAATAGAAGGTACACCCTTGAAGGGTTTTTGATTAATCTCACATAGGAAATAGGAAGATTCACTTCTAATTCATATCTTGAGGCAGGAAGAAGCAGCTTTAATCTGGGTCACCCTTTCTGCTGCAAGAATATATAAGGACACAGAAGGAAGCTTTTGCTCTATGTCTGCGTGGTCTCACCTTTCTACTAAGTCAATTCCTTCACTGGCATTAGAGTATTCTTCCCTAGAATTCTAGCGTCTATGTAAGACCATCTGAGATATTCAGCCTTGTGGACTGAGCAACTTCTGAGTTTTTTGGACTTTCCATTCATAGTTATAAGCTGTACCATAGCCTCTAAGACCGTGAATTTAATTCATATTAAATATGAATACTATCATGGCCACCAGATACAGTATAATATTGGTGAAGTTCACTGTATCATGGAAAATATGTAGGAAAAAATCCACTTGAACAGGCAAAAATTGGTCAATCATTAAACTATATAATATCTTCCTTTTATCTTAAATGTACCTCTTGGGTTGGAGGAAACTAAGAATATACATCAATACACAGTCCCAGACATGGGAGTGTTTGTTCAATAATGATGACACACACAAACCTGACTCCATTACCTTGATTTCTATTGAGACACTGTAGTTCTCTGTTGAGGTAATCACACTCCATGATGTTTACAATGTACTAAAATTATATAGCAACACATTGTCATAATCAGGCAACACACAACTCTATAGAAACATGGACATGGGCTCTACCACAAACACATGGAAATACTTCCCAAGTTCACTGGCTCCTAGGTTAGGATACTTTCATTTTTTAAAAAAGAAAATTGCCGTGACCATTTATGGCCACTTTTTCAGTAGAAAATATTCATGACCATTTTGATATTTATATGAAAGCCAAATGTCCCCTGATCTTTCTCACTGGCTCTTTGCTTCCATGTCTCAACTGAGAAGTAGTTAAAAAGTGAATCTTAAATGCAGAATGATACATCACTTGGAATAGCTAAAGCCAAGGTAATAAAAACGTGCTTGTGTGATGCAATGGGTCTTTAAAAGCATTTCTTCCACCACTGGGGAACGTAGCTTGTGGTCTCTACCACTCTTTCATCAGTGCAGCCACGGACTCAGAGAAGAACAGTTAGAAGACTCATTTAGTTAATGGTAACCGTGGCTTGGTGCACTTCCTTATGTGGGAATCTCAGCTCTGCAACAACTACTGTGTTTTAGGGCAATTCACTTCAACTCACTTTGCCTTGGTTACCTGCATGTACAGTGGCGAAGGGTCAATGACAAGGATTAAACTTTGAAGTTAGGTTAACAGTTTAAAAATTAAGTACATGCAATTCAATTAGAAAAACACACAATGAATAGATAAAACTAGTGGTAATGACTACTTTTCTTTTTATTAGGGGAAATCATTTTGACAACTGTGTCTCCCTCCCGCACAACAGCTGACTCTTTAAAGCAAAAGTAGTTTCAGCCACCTTCTTGTCACCTAAGGATAATAGCACAAAACTTTGCCTAAAAGGGAGACTCAAGCGTTTCTATGTCATCAGTTCAGAGAGAGAGCTGGCAGGAAGGGAAACAACCCTGACAAAAACATTCCTTTCACTTTCAACAAAATGCTTTGGCTTTCCCTCTTAATCTTGTTTTCATTTTGAACCGCAGCAATAAAGCACCACATAAGTACACAGGAAGCCACATGGAGATTTGAATGCTAAGTGCCACATAGAACAGCAGCAAGCCACTCATGTTTGTATCTGTTAATGACAACAGGGGGTCTGGGAGCATATGTGACCTTATTATTTCTTGACTCAGACAAAATGCAATTGTTGACGTTACTGGATGGGGGGGTGGGGGGAAGCAGAGATTTTGGAAAACTGGCTCTACCACCTTCTAAGCTGCTTTCTGCTATTCTGAGTAGCAGTAACACCCAGCTCAGGGAGGTGGGGAATCTCGGTGATGAAACATATGTAAAGAACCTGGCACTCCATAAACCATAGTTATTGTTATTCACAGAAACATCACCCTCTGGGTGCTGCCAGAGAAGACTCAGAGTAAACACCAGTTGGTCCGCTGCTCAGCTGTTCTATACTATGAGAAATACTTGTAATACATCAACTCATAGGGACGAAACTTACCTAGTTCACAGTTCCCGAACTGTTGAGTACACAGTTGCTTTTGACAGTGTAGCACAACACAATATGGCCGAAAGCTGTGGCAGAGAATTGCTTCCTTCAGGGTAGCCAGGAATCAAAACAAACAAACAAGGAAGAAACAAGGTAGAGGCAGTTTTGCTTTAACAACCCTGCTTTCTTCCCTTGGTCCCTACCTTTTCAAAGCTTCGGGACCACCAGGCTTTAAGGGATATCTCAGTAGTAGTTGGCCTTAACAGTTGGTAATAGTGGATTGACATGAAAGACTGTGAGTCTGAGGACACCCTTGAGAGTTGAAGTTGTGAGACAGGAGCAATGTTTGCACTGTGACCAAAGCAAGAAGGATACCAGCATCTTTCTTTGTAGAGTCTATAACACAGGTCCTTCCAGTCAGTTTGCCTAGCAATTCTTATGGAAACTTGAGGAAAAAATAAATCTTACAAACCTGCCACAGAATAATAATTTAAGATCAATAATATGAGTTATGTTAAAATACAGTCCTTATAAAAATATGAACTAATATGTCTCTATTAATTCAAAAAAGATTCATTAAGATCTTGAGGCAAATTTGGGGCTGTCAACACTTCAAAGACTTGTGGAGAAATCATGCTCTTTTGAGATGGGTGACCGTGGACAGGCTGGTGAGCACATCAGTAATGTTTTTTTTCATGGCAGATTATCAGAAATGGGGAAACTGTTGTCTTGTGAGGTCCACATTCATCTTGAAATCAAACAAAAAGTTATCTTACAATTTAGCGATAATTAAATATGAGCCTGTCTCTTCCCATGCTGTCTTTGTGTTAGAATTCTATAAAGAGTCTCTGGGAGAGCAGGCTATGAAGCTCCTGTTGAATACTGACAAATACCTTGTTCTTATTGGTATGCCTTCATCATCACCTTGACCTGGTCGCCTATGTTTCTGTGTTTGAGTCCTGTGTTACTCCTGCCCAGACTAGGGCTGGTACCATGATCATGACAGATAATTCCAAGTATTTTGGTATAAAGTTAAAATGTCAAGGTTGAAAGTGTCTAGATATGAGAGGCCACCCTAATCTATTAAGGTATTTTAGGAAACAAAATCCTTTATGAAGCAGGAAATGACTTCAGTCTTGGAAAAAAACCTCACATCCAATTGTGTAGGATAGGAAGCCTGAAATGCACTCTGGGAAGGTTGCAGATTGACGGATCCCTCATTCCTCTTGAACTTTAAACCTTTTGGGCATTGACCCATATTCATAGACAAATGTAATAATCCATTCTCCTAGATGAGAAATAATTCTTCACATGATTTAATTAAATGCCCCGAGTATATTTTATTTATAGAGCTGGTTGCATTGAACACCATTTGAAGTAGACTAATGTGTGTCAGCCAATAAGGAAACACAAGTGAGGAATCCATTGTACAAACAGGCTTCAGGTCAAATGGGTGTTTCCCATGTCTACAACAGCTTTGCATAGTATTTATAGCCTGTGAAAAGCCTGTGTCCAAAAGCATGCATTAAAACATGTTCATGGTCTGTGCTTATTGAGAAACAACTCGGAACAGCAGGCTGCTAACCCTGACCTTTCATAAGACTACACACTTGTGGCTCCTGATTGTTTGTGTATATTTGCCGTACTGAAAGGATTAATTGACTGTTCAATAAGGTATCACTTTACAGATCTGGATAGTCTGTTAAACAAACTAACAGCCACCTTGTTCAACATGTAGATATGAATGGATTGTTTTCAGTTGGATCCCACTATTCTCTACCTAGGTGTGGCAATTAGGTTATTGATTTTAGGTAAATGTCTAGTTAATTATGCAGTAGGCTTTATTTCTTCTGTTAATTAAGCTACTGCTCCTTTAAGTCAATAAACAATAGTCTCAAGAGAAATGGGGAGATTCCCGTTAGAGATGTCCAAGTGTTCTCTCAAAAGCAGGCAGAATGTAAGTCTCGTATGAGGACTGTAAGAGTGACTTATATGTTCAGTTCAACTACAGGTTATGTCTAGAACTGAGATAGAAATCTGAATAGAAGTATTTTCTAGGAAATAAATCATTCACTTCCCACTTATTGAAACTGGCTGAGAACCCCTCCCCCATCGCTGTCCTGTGTGATTTCACGACAGCATTTAAGCTGTCTTCACTCATCTACACCCATGAGTCCATGCAAATGGCATCACTGCCATTTAAGTGTTAATTATGAAGGTGATGTAACTGGAAGGAACTGGCAGGGCTGTTCTCAGAAGTGGCCTGGGAAGAGGGTGTTGGTGCATCCATGCCATGCTGACTGTCTTTTTGGCCTCATCTTGCTTTAGACCCAACATGGCTTGATAAATGGTAACTGGCTTGTCAATTACTACTTGCGATTTCTGTTTGCTTGCTGATTTAGGTTTCTTTTCTGCTCCTTTCCTTCCTCTCCACTTCTCTTCGTCCCTCTTTTTGTGCCATTTTGGTATGAAGTGGTGCTAGTGAGGAGATACTATGCCTGGGAGCATAGTAACTTAGTAACATAGTAACTTAGGACAGGCCCTTCTCTCGGTTCCTAACTTGATGAGGCTGCCGTCATTAAGATTATGTGCTGTCTATTCTGGTGTCAGTTCTCAGGTCTCACTTTTCTTGCAAAGATGATAACATTTTGCAAGCTGTAGATGAAGACTATTTAATTAAGTGACTGCAGGGTGGGGACAAATTTTATATTTTGAAAAGCTTCTTAGAGAATTCAGGAAGCCAAATACCAGCTCCCAAACATCCTATGAGTGACTGATATGTTCTCTTGACTAGTGAGTAACCCAAGAGAAATAATTTTGACAGTGATCATAGCTAACATTTATCTACTCCTCAGTCTGTTTCAGACATCTATGTACATAAATGGTACACATTATCCCATTGAATCTCCACAAAACATTCCTCAATAAAACTTTATATGTCCATTTTAGAGATAGAGAAACTAAGGTAGAAAACTCAGTGTCACATAGAAACGAAATGATGAAAGTAGAGGATTTCAACCCAAGAGCAGCTGATCAGTGTTTGACCACTGCCCTACTCACGTGACTTCCAGGAAAGAAAAATCATTCTGTGTGACCCACATTCTGTGTGACACAAAATGCTAAAACTATCTAACTGCACTGTGTGGCCAGAAACACTTTTTCTTAAAGATTAGTCAGTTTAACAAGCAATGGTTTCCTTTGCTTCACTGTGAAGTGAGCCTGGGAAATAGCCTTTTACCAATCACAGAAGGACCGTTCAGGAAGGGGCTGGCGTTCTAGCAAGCAGACGGGGTACCAGTCATCGAAACATGTTATAAATCTCGTATCAACCTTCCTAAACGCATGAGTGATACATAAATAAGAACTTGCCTCCCCTGACTGTATTGCTTATTCACAGGATAATAGCCAAGCAGCTAGGGCATGCCATGCTTTTATTTATATCACCTAATCACATTACAGTACAGTTGGCCATAGCGCTACCAACCACAGGGTAGGTTTTGCTGCTTCTTCAGAACCAATTTCCTTTTATAGCAAAAGCTAGAATTATCTAGAGAATCTATAACTGGACTTACCTGACATACTCCCCTCCGGAGGAAACCTGGTAAAAGTGAGTTCTAGTGTTTGTATGAAGCCTGCTGTACATAATTTTCTGAGCTGGTTTCAATCATGCAAATGATTTTTCCTTTGCAATATGCTAATGCAATCTGATTTATTTCAGTTGTAAAAGTTAATTACAATGTGTTTGTGAGTCCCTAAAGATGATGTATTAAATGTTTATAACCAGGATTATTAAAATGTCCTGTCTCGATTACAGAGTTTCTCTTTCAAACACTAGAACTAATTGTAGCCTTAAATCACAACAACCTCACCGTTAAAATTAACACAAGGGCAACATTGCATAATTTTAATTAATTTTAATTTGGCCAAAGCAAATTAATTTTTGTTTTCTAGAAGGACGGCGAAACTCTGTCATAGCTTCTGCTATAGAGGGTTCATAAACGGATTCTGTCTGGCAGGTTCAGTCCTCTCAAGTCTGTGTCCCAGGGTTGCCTCCTTGGTTATAGTTTTGAATCCAATTTTCATATCTAGGCCTCTCTTATCTTCAGGTATTAGTAAGGAAATGAAACCAGAGTTGTCTGTACCTATGGTGTATGGTCAGGGAGACACTTTTTTTTTTTTTTACTGTAACTTCTAGATTCTTTTAAAGCCCAGGTCTCAGAATAGCATGTTCAGAGACAGAGAGAGGTTGTAGTCAGTTTCTATCATTACCATCTGAGGAGGCTACTGACTCCTCTTCAAAGTGTGCCAAACAGTTTTCTAAAGAATAGACACCTAGGTCAGTGGTTCTCAACTTTGCTAACATTGTGACCCTTTCCTCATGTTTTGGTGATTACTACCATAAAATTGTTCCATTGCTCTTTTATTACCATAATTTTGCGACTGTTGTAAATTGTAATATAAAATATCTGATATGAAGGATATATGGTATTTGACCCCTCTGACCCAAGAGGGTCAAGACCTATGGGTTGAGAACTTCTAACTTCGATTAAATTGGGTGTGGACTCCTCTCTCTTCTTGAACTTCATGCACGTGGCAATTCAATATAAACTATATTTACTAAACCTTGGTATGCTGTATCAAGGTAGTTAAAGAAATAATACTTTTTTTCTTAAAGCTTCTTCCCTGGGATAGTCTGGTCCCCAGTCCTCCCCTGTACAAATGTGTGTTCATGTGATGTTTGCTTTGTGGTTAGGAACTGCCGTTATAAAGACCCTTGACAGCGCATCTCACAAATTCATTCTTGTCACTTAGAAAGAGAGGATGAAGATATATTACACAGAATTTCTGTGTTGTGTATTTATGATTATCAAACTCTTAATTGTTTTCAACAACTAAACAATTGTTTTAATTTACATGTAGATGTGCAGATTCTTTGAGATGTTGAGGTTTATAATCTACCTTTATTTGTTGCTGTGAGCCAAGGTCTTATGTCGTAATCTAGGCTGGCCTAGATCTCATGTGTTTGAGGTTGGCCTCAAACTTCTGGCAATTTTCCTGCCTCAACTTTCCATGTTTTGGGATTTTACATCGTCCTGGGAATCAAACCCAGGGTTTTTGAGTATTTTAGACATGCGTTCTATCACTGAGCTCCATGTTCAGCTCCTGGGTCTTTGAGACAAGGATTCATTATGCAGCACAGGGTAGTCCTTAAGCAGAGTCCCTCCTTTCTCTGTCTCTGGGGGGCCATGATTGCAGGAGTATATCACTTTGCCATCTACATTTGTCAACTGTCCATACATACCTATGTACTTTACCCTCCCAAAATTCAGAAACAATCTTATTTCATGGTCAGGTGATAATAGTAGATCAGAATCAAAGCAATTCACAAGTTTAATATAAAAGCTACTGCAACTATACACCAAGGAAGGGAATAATTCTTTAGGCCCCAGATGTGAGGACACTGGTCTGTAATTCCAGAACTTGAAAGGTTGAAACAGGAGGCTTTCTGGAATTTGAGCCTAGCATGGATGAGACAATGAATCTAGGATGGCATAAAAGACATTTCTGTTTCTAAACTCTCACATTTAGTTCGCTAAAAGTAGAAGAGAATGCTGTTACAACTCCACAAGAACATTGAGCATAAACTGGAGTTTCCCAGGGGAACTAGAAGATTTGCCCCCCCCCCCCATATGGGAATGGGGCTGGCAGCTCTTTAGTTGTAGTCCATCTTATTATAATTTCATCTTTCTGCTGCTGTCCTATGGAGATAAGTCTTGGTGATTAAAAGCAAACTACATGGTATTATTCTAAATGTGGCTCACTCATCTGGGTGGAGATGTTTGATCAAATTATATCCATAAAAGTTTACCCCAAGACTCTCAATTGAGCATAAAAGCAGTTAAACGAAGACTTGGATCTGGCTATCTCTGTAACAGGCAAGGCTTTGAGTGGCAGACCTACATTATCCCATGCCATGAATACATTCCTCATCAATGAAGGTGTGCATTTCAGTCAAGGATCTGGGTGTGATGTTCCTGTTTATTTTTTAAGGTAATTAATATATAGGTAAAAACATTTGCTTGTGTGCAAGTAAACATGTACTTCTATGTAAAACTTAAACTGGACTGGAAAGATAGCTCAGTCATTAAGGTATATGAAGGCCTGAGTTCACATCTCTATAATGTAGGGGGAACACTGGGCACAGTGGTATGGGTGGTTTGAGGAAAAGGTGGGAACAGGGTGGTTCCCTGAAGTTCATTGCCAGTGACTTCAGGTTCAGTGAGGGTCCCTGTCTCATCAACAGATAAAGATGGAGTGTGATCCAAGAAAGACCCCCAGCATCTCTGCATCTTGTCTCTATGTGCATTTGCACAAATGTACAACTGTACTTAGGTGCACATGTTCATATTCCTATACTAACAATCACATGTAGCAGACATAGAATACAATGCATGCTCCCATATATGCATTAAATTCTATTCATAAAACCACGAAAAGGTTGTACAAGCTCTAGTATGATAGCCATACATTGGTGGCTACTATTATCCTACTGGAATCTAACAAGTAATCAATACTCAATATTTTCCATGTCGATGACTGTTAAAACAACTCAATATGGAAATATCCAACCCTCTAAAAACCCAGATTGCTTTGAAAATTGTAGGTGTAACAATGGATAAATTCCATTTTTATTTTGAGTTAAATATGAATCTCAGGAGGAAAAAGACACAATTTGAAGTTTGTTTTGAGAGAATTTTCTTTGAATGAATGTTTGTCAGAAAATGTCAACTCATTTCAGAATCCCACAGTCTAAAACATGCCAAAAAGTGTAAGAAGAGGAGAATTACGTCATGCCTCTGAACAGGTTGAGAGGGTAGGGTCAATATTTTACTCTCCAAATGCCTCCTATCAACATGTTTACTATAAATCTAGGTGTAACCAGCTCTCTGTACCCATGGTTTTAAGCAGGTGAGTATAGAAATGCTTGTTAATAGTGCACCAGGAGGTTGGGAAGGTGAACTATGTGGATGAGCATGTAGAATCTGGATCTTCAGAACCCACATAAAAGCAAAAAAAGGTGTGCCTATAATCCCAGCACTTGGGAGAGAAAAGGGTGGAACCTTCCAGACAAGCAGTCTAGCTAGACTAACTGGGATTGGCAAAATCTGGAGTCAAGGAAAAGATCCTAAATATTGAGAAAAATTGAGGAAGGTACCAGATATTAACTATAGGCCTATACACACACACCTACCCCCCCCACACACACACAAATAAACGTGCATACAAATAGGCTCCATACATACATACACTTTCAAAAGGAATGGATTAGTACTGGGCACGTTTTATGGCTGTTTTTCCCTAAACAACACAAAGAAATAGCTATTTCCACAGAGCCTTTCTTGTATTAGACATTCTATGACATCTATAGAGAACTGAAAGTATTTTGGAGGATATGAACCTTATGCATAAATACCACCTTCTATATAATGTACTTGGACATCTGCAGCTGTTGGTCCATGCTGAGGCTCTGTATTAGTCAGAGTTCTTCAGATAAACATAGAGAAGATAAACATTTTTATGTAGGAATGGGATTTGTGAGAGTGGCTTACAGACTGAGGTCCGGGTAGTTTAACAACGGATGAGTACCAATGGGAAGTCTAGCAATTCAGTAGCCGTTCAATCCCCGGAGCTCGCGTTCTCAGCTGGTTTTCAGAGTATGATGGGATCCCGAAAAAGTAGAGTCTAGAAGCAGGAAAGGAGTAGACTTGCTAAACATGAGAACATGCAGTCAAAGAACAAAAACTTCTTTTTCGTTTCTCCTTTAATTTATGCCACAAGAAGGTGTGACCCAGATTTAAGGACCAAAAAGGATACAGTTAAGTGAACACCCCTTTCAAGTGAGCCCATCTTTTTCATTAATTCCATATGCTGTCAGGTTGACAACCAAGAATAGCTATCACAGAAGAATCATACTCTTTTGGATGTCAAGCGATGACTGTATATGTTTGAACAGAAATAACTGATAGAATTTTATGCAGGGTATGAATAATGATATTAGTGTGTTTAACAATTTAAAGTTTAATCTTATAAAACACAACGAACTTCAAAGTTAAAGCAAATCACAAGAAGCATTGGATGTATCCCAATACATCTGATTTCCCCCAAATTCTATTCATAAAACCATGAAAAGGTTGTACAAGCTCTAGTTTGATAGCTATACATTGGTGGCTACTATTAGCCTACTGGAATTTAACAAGTAATCAATACTCAAAATTCCCCCAAACTTCTGAATACAAAGAAGTGTATATAGTGGAATTCAGTGTGAGTGAGACTCCTTGAAGATACTCAGATGACCTTGGAGTTTTAAAATATAGGTCTTATCATTTATCTTAAACACAGATACAAAGAAATTTTGGAAATTTTATTAATGTCTCTTTTTCACAGTGCATTTATTTGGATGAGCTGGGCTGTATTGTAGAGTGTTCTTTACACCTCCTTCAGTGACTCTCCACATTGTCCCTTTGATGCCATAGCTTCTGTTGTTCATGTTGCCAAGTATTTGTGAGCTTCTGCTCCCTAATTTTATAGATGACACTGGCTGGCATCTATGTGCCAAAGGCTTAATAGTTGCCATTTATAAAGGAGTTGCCTCCACCCACTATTGATGGAGTCTTTTCTGCTCGTGCTACTGAAAGGACATGGGTAAGAAGAATGAGCATACTGCTTGATGCAGACACCCATGGATTGGAGAAATAAATCTCACTTTGGCTAAATATGCCAATGACGACACTGCATTCTTCAAGTGCTGTCAGTCTTATCGACTACAGTTCCAAGGCTTGAGATAGACTCCTTGTTCACAAAAGGATGTTTTTAACCCTGAGACTACAGGTCCATCCTATATCAGCAAAAAATCCTTCTGGACCATGAAAACGGTCTTTCTTTGGGAGAAACTCCATTTAATATAATGAAGCAAATATATCCCTGATGATTTCTAAATGCTATTACTAAACGCTTAGAATCAATTCTTTAGAATATGGAACATCCTTACAGATGTGTCATGGTGGCTCCTGCCTATAATCCCAGTACTAAGGAGGCTGAGGCAGGAAGACTGCCACAATATACAGTCACTTGAATTCTAGGCCAGCCTGGGCTACAGAATTATAAAATGTCTCAAAATGAAAAAGAAAATTAATACACTGAATAGATGTATATGTTTTCAACTTGATGGTCAGTGGAAATGATGGTAGTAACCATTAATTTCAGTCTTCAACTTTCTGCTGGCACTCTTGGGCGTTATAATGCTAATTGCTGTTTTCAGCTAGCCCTTTGTCCTACAGGTGAATAGGTCTACAATAAATTTCAAAATATGTTAGTTTTCTATACAACCAAACCTGAAACTTATAATTAACAATACACCAACATTTATGAGCAACACATGAAGAACTCATATACAGATATAACAAGCTACGTAGAGAATCCAGACATGGAATCTTACCCTCTGATGAAAGGGCTCAAAGAAGAAAGAAGGAAAGAGAAACTTTATGTGTGTAGATGGGAAGACCCGCTGCAGTTGAGCCATCACCTCACCCCAAGGGGAATCTCTAATTCACCTGAGTCATGGTCAGAATCCTTACCACTTTCCTTCTTTCATCTTGGTAATAGACAAACTGGTTTGGAAGTGAAATAGAAACAGGAAGGATTCCAAACACTCAACAGAACACTAAAGAAGAACAAAATTGAAAAACTGACACAGGATTCAAGGCTCATCAGAAATGTGCAGTAGTCAAGGTCTCAAGGTATCAGGAAAGGGGGACCAAGAAGTTCAGTGAGACAATAGAATGTCCAGAAGAAGATCTATATTGACTTAACTCCCTGACCCTGAGAAGCAAATTCAATCCAGAGTAGGACACTAATTCCAACAGGCAACACTGAAACCACCAGAAACTTACATTAAGATGAAAAGTGAAGTGTGAGTTTCTATAGAAACCTCACACTTTCACAAAAATAGACCCAAATATAAATGCAAAACTATAAAACTCCCTAACATCAGAGAAAACTTCATGACA
>NC_034590.1:43169935-43174884 GCF_900095145.1 Mus pahari | reverse complement strand
TTCCTTCCTTCCTTCCTTCCTTCCTTCCTTCCTTCCTTCCTTCCTTCCTTCCTTCCTTCGATATACCACTTTCAGCACAATCTATCCCAGAAAAGCACCAGCAGGTTGGATTTGATTAAACTTAAAACTTTGTCCAGAGAAAAATGCTGCAAACTTCAGATTGGGAGGAAAATTATTTTTAAAAAATCTTAAAATGGACTGTTATGTAAAACATACAAATATCACAACACAACAATAAAAAAGTAAGTGGCCCAATTTAACATGGTTAAAATAGCTCAACACCATCTTAGGAAGACACACACACACACACACACACACACACACACACACACATATATATATATATATATATATATATATATATATATATATATATATATGCATATATATACTAAAAAATGACAAGTGATCAGAAGAAATAACCTTCAATGTTGTATGTTATCAGAGAATTTCATTTCCAAAGAGTGTTAGGTTGCTCATGCATACCTATTAGAATGGATAAAATCTGAAGGGTCAATAACAGTAAATGTTGAGTGAAACTTGAAGTCCCAGCATCTCCCATTCATTGGTCTGAGGATGCAAACTTATATAATTACTTTACAAGACAGACTGACAATCTCTTTAAAAGTTAAACATGTTACATTATGGTACAGAACCATATTCTGTGACATTTGCTCACAGGAGTCACTTCTGTCCCTGTCAAAACCCACAGGGAGGATGTTTGGATAAACTGTAGATATTACAGCCAAACATAGCAGCAGCCAAGATTCCACTCAGTAGATAAAAGGTTAAGTAAATTGTGGGATACTATGTAATGGGATACATATTCAGTGGGACAAGAGAACGAACTATTGAGCTAGGAAAAGGTGAAGAGAAATGGGAAAACAGAGAGAGCTCAGTGAGGGAAGCTAATTGCAAAAACTACACAGTATATTATTTAAAATATGCAACACATGGAAAAGGTTCAAATCCATGAATACAACAGTTAAAAGGACTCGTGATGGACATGGCTGTCGAGGAGGTAAGGAAAGGACAGATGGAGATCAGAGAACAACGAGGACAGCAGAATCATTGTACGTAGACCATATAGACTAAAAAATACACAGTGAACCCTAACGTAAACATTAACCTTAAAGAATTATAAAATTTATCAATATCGGTTCATCAGGAAGCGCACAAATAAAAGATACAGGCAGGGCTATGTGGGAATTCTTTGTAATTCCAAACAATTGTTCTGTAAACCCACAAAGGACCCAGAATTACTTAGTAATTAAATATTATAACTCGAGCGGTTATTTTATAGGATCTTCATAAATGCATAGAGAATGACTTTTATCTGCTCAGAAAGAGTCTTGTGGACTTGGGTTGGGTGACTATTGATGAGAAAGCAACTTTGGAACTTAGAACTGAGGGAAGGGTGCTACAGAGCACAGCTTTGATGGAGTCTAGTCTTTCTCATCTTAGATTGGAACATAAATAGCAAACATTACTGCTATGCTCTTTAAATAAATATAAGCTGTGACTCTGAAGTTTGGTAGTAACTGTCATTTCTGGCATTTATATACTTGACATATTTTCCCCGATATATGCTCACTCTAATTCACACTACTTAATCGCCATGGACAGGCAGTTCATGTATGTGAGCAATTAGGCCTTACTTTTGTATGTTGCTTTATCTTAAAGAATAAATGTGTGTATTTCCCTCTAAACAAAGAAAATTGCAATCCCAATACCACTGTTGGTGACAAATACATTTGTCTTAATCTTTCCAGGCCGTGGTATAAATACAGTTTGCATTGTTCTCCAAAAATTCTTTCAGTCAAAAAAAAAAATATGTAATCAGCTGCCTTCCTCTCTAGTATAAGGTACGTGTGACTGGGGAGACCTTTCCAAAGTAAGACTTCAAGAGTCTTAGACAACAGATAAGGCTATTCTGCCAAGCTGAAGTCTAGGAAAGGAGGCAATGATAGATATCTCACTAGAGCCCCGTGTTTCTAGATAAACATTTCTGGCTGTGGATGATCTTACACATATCTGCTTTCCTGTGTTTCTTCCATTCACTGTTATTGTTGTATCAAACTCTAAAATTGGAATTCATGACAGAGGAGTCTCTTGTTTTCTGGGCAGGGTTATCAAGGCCATAATAAGCAGTTTTTCCTCTTTCCAGGCCCTTAATTGTATTAGTAATCTCAGGATTTACTTTGAATTGTGAGAAATGAGCAAAAAATCCAAGAAGCACAAATTGGGTTGTGAAATGGAGCTCTTATGTCATAAGTGCAGTGTTTCTCATCGGAAAAATCTCATCCTTAACTATGGGAAAAAATGAAGATTGCTTAGGAAACCCACAAGGAATGAGACCCTTCTCTCTTCGTCGCCTCACAGTTCTGCAGAGTAAAAGAAGCAAAGAACTCCCATGTCAGGATGAATCAGGCAACTGGAATTCACACATAGAGAAAGATGAGGGGACAGGAGCTACAGAATGCCAGATGCAAACACTGAAATTACAGTGGTTCCTAAAGGGCATCCTGAAGTCAGACCCATCCCAGCCACTCTTTCCAAATCCTGGTTTATGTCCTGTTGCCTCTACTATAAGCAAAGCAGGAGATAGACAGATAAGGAGGGGACAGAGCCGGGCAATAGGATGGGAAAAGAACAATCTTGGGAGGCTGAAGCCTAGAATGGAGAGAGAGAGAGAGAGAGAGAGAGAGAGAGAGAGAGAGAAGAAGAGAAGAGAAGAGAAGAGAAGAGAAGAGAAGAGAAGAGAAGAGAAGAGAAGAGAAGAGAAGAGAAGAGATAGATGGATACATACATAGATATACACATAGATAGATAGACAGATGAAGAACTTACTACTAAAGCACACCGAGTTATGGGAAGATTCCTCATGTCTTGTTAAAAAGACTTCAGATGTATTCCTATCCACGCTGCTTCTGAGGGAGTTTGGAAGTCGGATGGCTGAGCCTACCCCCTGCTTCCTAGATGGCTGTGCTCTCAAAGCTGGAGGGTAAATCTAAACCTTACATCTGGAAAGAGTCAGAAAACCCGCAGGAGGGCTGTACCAGGGAACCCATTCAGCTGGCAGGTGTCCCCATATCTGCATCGAGTGCCACTTACTTCCAAGTGTTTTATGGGAGCAGAACATGTATGTAAATTTCAACATCCATTACAAGTTGTTGATTGCTTGACAGGTTGTCCGATTTTCATTTTTCTTATTACAGTGCGGAAAGTGTATAAGGTAAAACATTTAGATAAAGTGAGTAACCATACACATAGGAAAATATGAAAGCCACGGCATGACTTTAGTGCTTGGGGGTTTTCAGGGCACAGGGTTTTACTTTCTGAAATGTGAATTGATGTGTGATCTTACTTTACGAAGTTAAATTGACTAGTGGAATGTTTAGACCTTATGATGGGAATTATAAATAATGAATGTGACTAAATCTCTTAAAAGTATAAAAGTGAGGGGGGAAAAGTCGTTTTAATAAAAATCATTTATATAATGACTGACATCTAATGAAAAGGTGACGAGAATCCATGACACCTTTTGACTTTATATGCATCGACTATTTGGATCCTTAGCAGAATTTTAATACATGCATGGCTTTCCTTTTATTTCATTTGACTCTTAATAAAAAGTCACAGTTTAGAGTCTGTCTGGCAAGAGGTAAATGGGGGATGGATTGACAGTTTGAAGCAGCAATTGCACGAGTTAAGTTTGGCTCAGGGAAGTAGGGAATACTCTGTAAGTGAGGACAGCCTTGCCAGTTAGGGAGAGTATGGGTACCACATCGAAGCTGCCTAGGAATCTCAAAGAAAGGACTTGGCCATGCTGGGCTGTTTATTCTGTTGTTGACTTTGAGGTATCACAGAGAAGACTGAGTATTATCTGAAGCAACTCTTTTGTTGGGTTTAGACAGTGCCTCCTGCATCCCAGGATGACTTCAGACTTGCTGTGTAGCTGAGACTGGCCTTGAACTCCTGATCCTCCCCAGTGTTGGTAGTTACAAGCAACGGGACCACTCCCACTGTACCTTTTCTAGCATACTCTCTAGTATGTTAGATGCAGTTATCTTTAGCCACTGTAGCCGTAACTATGTCCAGGTGGGCAGAGAAAGGAGCTTCGAGTCTTAGTTTAGCTCTAACCATTTAAGCCAGAGGCACATGGACAATGAATGCTGTTCTAACATGGGCACAGAGTCCACCCTGCCTCTCTGATTCACAGGCATGAAGATTTGGAGTGAAGTGAGTTGTAGTATGGACACTTGGTTTCCTCCCACAGCAGTGATCAGGACTGTTTCTGAGGTCACCCGCTAACCCACTTGAGTACATCATGTGGCCAGAGCCAAGGACCAGACAGAGAGCAAGGTTTCAGACATCGACTGGAGTGACTAGGTTGATTATTTCTCTTATTACTGTGAGTAAATCCTGACCAGAAGCAGTTTTTACAAAGAAGGTTTATTTCAAGGTAGAGTGTATGAAGGGAAGCAGCCTGTCCAAGTAGGGAGAGCCGAGCTGCAGGAACCTAGAGCAGCATTCTCTACTCACTGGATGCAAGGAGGGAGGAAAGGGCAGGAGGTGGGATTGGGTTATAAAATTTGTAAAACTTCTTTCAATAAAGACATAAAAATCTGGCAAGATACACCTTAACACTGGCGAAAGGTTTGGAGGCATAATTTCAAATCTAGCCACTGTCACTTCTAGATTTCCAACCTGGGCATTAACCCTTTAAATCTCTGTTGAGAAGGAGAAGGAGAAGGAGAAGACTAGAGGACTCAGATCAACAGTTCCTTCATAGTAAATCCAGGATCCCTTTTAGCTGTTGTTAGTTAAAGGTTGTCTTCACAGTCTTCCCACACACTTTCCTCTTACTTACCAACTGCCTGTCTCAGTCTCCACCACCCCCCTACCCCCCTTTCTAAAGGAATGTAGATAGAGAGGGAGGGAGGGAG
>NC_034590.1:43152587-43168713 GCF_900095145.1 Mus pahari | reverse complement strand
ATTTCTGAGTTCGAGGCCAGTCTGATCTACAGAGTCAGTTCCAGAACAGCCAGGGCTACACAGAGAAACCCTGTCTAAAAACAAAACAAAACAAAACAAAAACAAACAAACAAACAAAAACCATTTGCACAGGACTGTCAGTCACATGTTTTGTAGAACCATTGACATGGCGCATGAGAATTCAACAGCAATTCCTGCCTTAAGCTCTGGTGGGGTCTAAAGGTCTCAGCTGCTCCATTCAGACTAGCTGTCCTGCCTCAAACAGTGACTCTAGCTGACCTCAGTTTCCCTGGTGCTTTCAGGTTGGTCCCTGATCTGCTACTTAGATTATTCTACCTGGATGAAACATTTGTTTTGTACGTGTGTGTGTGTGTGTGTGTGTGTGTGTGTGTGTGTGTGTGTGCATTCATGTGTAGAAATACGTTCTATGCTCATGAGATGGGTAAATTCAGAGGCCAACTTTGGGTGATGGTCCTTACTTTTCACTGTTATGGGGACAGGGTCTCTCTATTTTTGTTGTTTTCCCTATGAATCAAGTCAGTTGGCCCATAGTTTCCCATGATTCTCCTGACTCACCATAAGAACCCTGGGATTATAGATGATCACCATGTTCGTGCCTGGATTTTACGTGGATTCTAAGGATTTGAATGCAGGTCCTTTTGTTTGTAAGGCAAATACTTTCATGCACTGAAACATCTCTCCATATGATAAAGATGCTCATGTATAGACCACCAACATAAATACATCTGCACCATGGCTTTTGTCAAACAGCCTCACTTTCAAGTAAGTCAGTAGAAATGCCACCAAGTCCAAATTCCACATATGGAAAAGAATGCTTTGCTTCCAAGAGTGAAGTGGATCAAAAGTCTACATCATATGTACAGTAGATAAAGAGATTAAGAACCTTTGGTCTATCCCCAGTTCCTAATCCTAAAATATTCTGCTAAAACAGCATCTAAGAAATATTAGATAACATTCATTCAGACACAAGAGAATAACACAATGTGTTTTCCTGCATGATGTTAGGCATTATTGAAGAGATATGGAATTTTGAAGTCAGAAAATAGCCCAAGATAAAATGGAGCAGCTGCCTAGAACCTCAAAGCCCCACCCAGTCCTGAAATGTGAGATTGTATGATGGTCTCATAAATCCAACCTGAGTTCCACACTGCATCCCCTCCATATTTAACACTGTTCTCCAGAGCACACTAGAGATGCTCAGGTACCTATATAATAAACCAAATTTATAACAACCAGATTTATTTTGCATCTTTCAACTTTTCTGAGTTTCGGAGATAAAGACATTTGAACAAGCTAGATGTTCACTGATAAATATTGCACAGTGGAAAAATGGGATTTGGACTTCAAAAGTGCTGTCAGAAATATTTACTGCTGTGTGACTTGGGCATTCATTCTCTATCTCACAAGCTAAAGCACTGATCTTCTGTCTGGTCTCTCACCTTTAAAATTAGGAAGAAATATTCCAAATATTCTGTTATTAAAATTGAAGTCATAGCTAAATACAAAAATTACTCACAAACAGAATTATTTCCTATGAAATGTGAGTGAAATATTAAATCATAGTAATTATTGCATGGAAATGGCAGGAATATTTTGCATGAAAGTTGTTGTGTGGGATCATCCATAGCACAGGCAGCAAATGTTAGTTCACCAAAGAACTGGTTTCTTGCATATAGTTAGTTCACCAAAGAACTGGTTTCTTTTGGCAGCTTTCCCTTGCATATACAATTGAAAAATTAAAGCAGATGTTTCCTTACAAAAGCTACATATTGTACTTCAAATTGTTCAATAAGGATCAGGGATCAGGAAAGTCCCTTTTATATATTTATGTTTTCCTTAATATAAATTGGCAAAACTCAAAAATGTTTCTTTCTTCTCAAAAACTGTTAACCGGGCATTTTGCTTGCTCCCTCAGAGGACATAAATATGGATATCTGCCATTGTTTGCCAGAAATGAAAGATTCACAGTGAAGCAGTGAGGACATCCCCCAGAAACTGAGACTTTAAGGGGTATAGCTGCTGCCCACCTCATAGGACCAATCACAGTTAGGCCTTCTGACCATTGAACTTGGGCAGATGAAGAACACTGGTGTAGTGGTTTGACGGAGAATGCCCCCCACAGGCTCAGATGTTTGAAGATTTAGTCCTCAGTTGATCACACTGCTTGAGTAGATTTAGAGGTACAGCCATGCTGGAGGAAGTATGTTCCTGGGGGCAGACTCTGAAGTTTCAAAACCTCCTGCTATTCTCAATGTGCTCCCGCTCCTAGGTGATTGCTATTACAGATGTGAGCTCTCATTTCTACTCTGGCCACTGTGCCTGTCACTTGCTGCCCTGAGTCTCTGCCACGGCAGACTCTTATTCCTTCGCAACCTTAACTCAGGTAAACCTTTTCTTCTGTAAGTCGTGGTAGTCAAGGTGTTTTGTCACAACACTTAAAGAAAAAGTAACTAACACATTTGGTTTGATTGGTTTAGAGACAAGATTATCTGAAGATACTATATAGGATGTGGCTACTGCTTTTAGGTGAGTGATTAAGAAAAGAAAAGCCAGGCGTGGTGGTGCACGCCTTTAATCCCAGCACTCGGGAGGCAGAGGCAGGCAGAATTCTGAGTTCGAGGCCAGCCTGTTCTACAAAGTGTTCCAGGACAGACAGGGCTATACAGAGAAATCCTGTCTCAAAAAAAAGAAAAGAAAAGAAAAGAATAAAGACAACTATACTTTGCAAAAATTCTCAAGATGATCAACGGGCATTTCTCTTCTAAAAGACAGCAGGGTTCATTCTCACAAGGATGAAAACTGAAGTCACAAGGAAGAAAATGGGCATATCAGACTGATTGAACACTGGGCTTGTGTTAAGCATTATTTATTGACTTTAAAAAGTGAACATTTCCTCATATTTGAGTGGCAGACATAAAAGTCAGACAGGGCAACAGCTCTATGCTAAAAATCAACTTGTCCTTGGAAAGGACAGAGCCAGTTGTCACACCTGCTTCAGTTCATTCCAGGAGCTCTTTCTCCAAGTGCCACTGTGGCTAAACATGGAAAGCATTTCATAAATATCTGTGAAACAATTGGTGAAATGTAGCAGGCTTAATTTGCATGAACAGAACAACAGCATCTCCACCTCATGCCAGGCTGTCAAATACAAATAGGCTCCTGGTGAACATCATTTGTTTTTAGGTTTAGTGGGGTTTCTTAGAGATCTATTTCATGTGGTATAGAGGAAAGCTTAGTGTAATTGCTAGCAGAGTGCTAATAAAGACAGTGAAAGTAGAGGTTAGTTTTAGATGCCAGCTTGTTTGGGCTAGCGGATATCTCTATGGGTGATGAAACATTCTTGCCTATGTCTGTAGGTTTCTAGAACAGAGTAGCTCTTGATCCAGAAGAGAGAAGAATGCCTTCCACCAGTAAGGGCACTTTCCAACGGTCTGAGAACTGGGCAAGAGCAGAAAGACAGAGTCAAGGACAGCTTGTTGCCTCCTCCACAGCCAAGGTACGCATCTTACCCTTCCCTTGGACATTGGCCTGCTCACGGAGACCAGACTTACAGAACCTCAGGTTTTCAGCCTCATACTGGAGATTGTACCCCAATCCCCTATACCTGGATGACTTCAGAACCCAGACTGAATTTTCCCACTCTTCACACTGGTTCTCCTGCTTGCCAATGGCTCATCATGAAGTTTGTTGCCAGTGCAATCACAGGACTTAACTCTCACACAAATTAATTCTTTATCTACATCTTTCTACTTTTAATAAATTTTCTCTTTCCACCTCTCTTCTATCATCTACAATTTATCATTTATCTACCCGTCTGCCTATCTACCTACATCATTTATTCTCTGGATTCTAACCAATGAAATAGCATAGTTGTCCTTGATGGCGATTATGGCACAGACCTCTGTGTTTGCACAGCAGTGTCTCCAATTTTTCGGAACTGGAATCAGCCTTAACTTTTTGACAGGCTTTCTGGAAATGAATTGACAAAACAGGACTGAGTCAAGAGGGAGTTGTGCTTTTCACTACATTTGGTTGAATTATTCAAAGTATCTTTTTATTCTCTATTTTACAAAAAACATGTACGTTATGGTCCAAGAGCCTATACCAATCATCCCACCAACAGATGGGGAAATTCAGCGAACTGAGTATGCCAACCGTGCTAGGAACTAATGGATTGCCCATGGTTTCTAGCCTTGGGGCTGATAAGGCTAGACACGAAGGTGACCTGGATCTCCCAGAGGTCTTACAAAGCCCTTGTTTCAGGTGTCACCTGGCTATTTTAACTTTAATTCTCTTGAATAAAATATATGCAGGCCTCTACAAACTCATGTTCTAATTTATTTTATGTAATGGTTTGAAAAGGAGAAAAGACATATGGCTTAAATCATGTTTTATAGTTCTTGTATTAGCATGCGGAAATATACACACCGTCATACACTAGTACCTATACAACTAAAGTGTACAATTACAAAGAAAGCTACTAATACAATTGTTTGGTTTGTATGGGAGCCCAAAGCAGCTTATTATTGTGGTGTAGACATTTTCTCAACTCATACTTTAGTATTTGATGAGCTCATTAAGAAGTGATGAATTGCTTTTCAGAAATTAAACATATGAAATTATTGGTTTCTCTTTTTCTGAGAGAAATTAGGCAATTTCTTGTTATATACCAAAATAATTTGTCACCTCAGGTAAATGCTGATATGAAAGAATATGTTGCACATTTTATTTGTGGACTCTCTTCTCTGCTGAGTCTCCTCTACAAGAGGGCTATTTTTCTTAGCAGACACAATTTTAAATTACATTTTATTTACGTATTTATTTATTTATTTAGCCCATGCTAGTGTGTGTGTGTATGTGTGCATGTGTGTGTATGTGCATATGTGTGTGTGTGTGTGTGTGCATGTGTGTGTGTGTCCCCACACTGGCATGTGTGCACTGTGGCACACATGTAGAGGTCAGAGGACAACTTGCTATAGTTTATTCACTCTTTCTGCCATTTAGGTCCTAGGGAGTCAAACCAGTTGGTTGGTCTTTGTGACAAGCTTTCAGTAGCTGAACCATTTCAGTGGCCCCAGTAGCTATCTATATATAAGCCACTTGTGCTGTGGAAACTGTGACAGTGCAGACACTAAGATTACTTTTCTATTCATTTCAAAACTTTTTAAATTTGATATAGAATGAAGTTCTTAAATAGAACAATTTTGTAAGCAATATAGCTTCATAGATTTCCTTAGAACCCAACATCAACCTTTATGCTCATGGTATGAGGTGAAGGCTGAGGATCAGTTACTAGCTAAGAGAAAGAAAGATAGAAAGAAAGGAAGGAAGGAAGGGAGAGAGAGAGAGAGAGAGAGAGAGAGAGAGAGAGAGAGAGAGAGAGAGAGAGAGGAAGACAGACAGAAAGAAAGAAAGAAAGAAAGAAAGAAAGAAAGAAAGAAAGAGAGAGAGAAAGGAAGGAAGAAAGGAAGGAAGGAAGAAAGAGAAAGGAAGAAAGAAAGGAAGGAAGGAAGGAAGGAAGGAAGAAAGAAAGAAAGAAAGAAAGAAAGAAAGAAAGAAAGAAAGGGAAAGGAAGGAAGAAAGAAAGGAAGGAAGAAAGAAAGAAAGAAAGAAAGAAAGAAAGAAAGAAAGAAAGAAAGAAAGAGAGAGAGAAAGGAAGGAAGGAAGGAAGAAAGGAAGGAAGGAAAGAAAGAAAGAAAGAAAGAGAGAGAAAGGAAGGAAGAAAGGAAGAAAGAAAGAAAGAAAGAAAGAAAGAAAGAAAGAAAGAAAGAAAGAAAGAAAGAAAGNAAAGAAAGAAAGAAAGAAAGAAAGAAAGAAAGAAAGAAAGAAAGGAAGGAAGGAAGGAAGGAAGGAAGGAAGGAAGAAAGAAAGAAGACATCCGGGAGGCGGGTACTATACTACCTAACACCAGCATATAGAATGAAACCATAGCAGCCATACAGGTGAATGAAATGGCAATCATGCCCAGAAATAACATGACATTATGAGTCTATCATCAATTGATTTTTGGAAAAAGTTCTAAGAACATAACTAGAGAGGGGGTGCTACTGGCAAAATTAGAAATTGACAGGTAGACAAATGAAACCGTGCTCCTTTCTCACAAGTTATGTGAGTGTAAGACCTGAAAGTATGAAAATACCACGGGAATTTCATCTAGGAAATTCTTGGGATGATGGAGTGCACATTTTTAAAATGACACACGTGTGTGTCTGAGAGGTAGAGAGAGCATGTGAGTACAGTGTCCACAGAGGCCAGAAGAGGGCGTCGGTCCCTCAGAGCTAGAGTTACAGACAGTTACTCAGCTGTATGGGTCCTAGGAATTAAACTCTGGTCCCTTTAAAGAGTAGTGACACTCTTAACTGCTCAGCAGTCTCTACAAATCCTCAATTTTTTGAGAGGATCCTCAAAGCATAGTAAATGAGCACCAAAAATAAACAAATGAGATTTATCAAGTTAAAAAGCTGTTGTACCACAAGAGAAACAATCGTGGGAAAGAAAAAGCATGCCAGATAATGCAGAGAAGACCTGAGACCATGGCTCTGACAAGGGTTTAACATCCCAATCGTGAGAAATCCCAAAACCTAAAAAGCAGAAAAGGAAAAAAAAAACACTTATTTAAAACTGAAATTCCAGAAACTCAATAGCAAAACATTGAAACAAAACAAAATATCCATAGTTTAAAATTGACCAATAGACCTAAATGCACATGTCTCTTGAGAAGATATACAGATGGCAATACACAAACATACAGGAACACACAAACAGGCACACATCCATGCACACACACACTTGCACACACAGATAGTTATTGAGGAAACGCAAACACAAGCTATAATGAGTTATCGGTAATAATACTTCAGTAATAATAATCAATATGAAGAAGAGGAGGAGGAGGAGAAGGAGGAGGAGAAGAAAGGTAAGTGTTGTGGGAGAAAAGGAATTCTTGGGAGTGTCAGTGGGAATGTGTTCATTGAGATCAGGGCAGCAGAGAAACCTATCAACTCTTGTATTCTTTGCAGCATGGCTCACAATTCCTGGGACAAATAATCAACCTGAGTGTGCATCAACAGACAGAGAAGAAGAGAAACTGCTACATATACACAATGGAATGCTAAGCCATCATTTAAAAGAAGGCACATGTGTCATTTGTAACAGTTCGGGTGGAACTGGACAGCATTAGGTCATGTAAAATATACTAGGCACAGAAATATAAGCACCCTTGATTTCCCTCATTAATGTCATATGAAGAAGCTGTCCTTACAAAAAATTGATGGTTTAAAGGTGATGGTCAGAGCCTGGGATTAGGAAAACACTGGATCCAGAAAGGATAAGGAACAGCTACTACGTTAGAATTAGATAAGAATAATAAGATCTAGGATGCCATCACACAGAGAGTAATCATACACATTGTATGCAGTCCAAAAAGCACAAGAAAGTATTTTGAATTTTTCCATCATGAAGAAAAAATGGCAAGCATTTTAGGAGACAGTTATTAAAGACAACATTTAAATTGTATTCAGTACATATATATGGAAATGACTTAGCACCCCAATATTATATATGATTTATGTTTTCATGTACCACTTAAAACAAAAAAACAATCAAATGGTGAGAACTGATTGGTCACTAAGATCTTTGGAGGAAACTAAGCTCTGCTTTCTGTACTTGAGGCTTAAGGCTCTTATGTCATTTCTAATGTACTTCAGACAATAATGTACCAGAAGTGTGTATGAAAACCAGAAAAATAATAGTCTTAGTCACGTTATTATGGACAATGACTATCATTGACTTAGCTAGCACTTTATGATGGGCTTTACAATAAGTATGCATGTAGGTTTTTTTTACTGAAGATTTGCAAAAGTAAACGAGAGGAAGCTTACTAGCTCCATTTTTCAGTCAAACATCATCAGTGAGCATAAACTATTCACCCATGAGCATCACTTATCTCGTATTCAAATGTTGAATGAGCCAAGCACTTACATCATTAGTCCATCTAAGTAAGATTACTGAACAACAGAAAACATCCACACAGGAAAACGAAGGTGGTCCTGTTACTTCCTTTCAATGCATCGAATGTCACAGATTCTGGCTAAGCAAAATGTCAAACCAACACTTTGTGACATTTTGCCCACATACTATGGTCAGTTCTGCGTAGGGGATGGGTATCAATAATCCTGACACAACTCACTGATAAGCAGATATTAGCCCAGAAACTTAGACAAGACACAATTTGCAAAACACATGAAACTCAAGAAAAAGGAAGACCAAAGTGTGGATACTTCGCTTCTTCTTAGAATGGGGAACAAAATATCCATGGACGGAGTTACAGAGACAAAGTTCAGAGCTGAGATGGANGGAAGGACCATCCAGAGACTAACCCACCCGGGGATCCATCCTATATACAACTACCAAACCCAGACGCTATTGCATATGCCAGAAAGATTTTGCTGATGGGACCCTGATATAGCTGTCTCTTGTGAGGCTTTGCCAGTGCCTGGCAAATATAGAAGTGGATGTTCACAGTCATCTATTGGATGGAACACAGGGCCTCTAATGAAGGAGCTAGAGAAAGTAACCAAGAAGTTAAAGGGGTCTGCAGCCCTATAGGAGGAACAACAATATGAACTAGGAACTAACCAGTACCCCCTCAGAGCTCATGTCTCTAGCTGCATATGTAGCAGAAGATGGCCTAATCAGCCATCACTGGGAGGAGAGGCCCTTGGTCTTGTGGAGATCATATGCCCCAGTATAGGGGAATGCCAGGGCCAGGAAGCAGGAGTGGGTGGGTTGGGGAGCAGGGTAAGGGGAGGGTATAGGGGGCTTTCTGGGTAGCATTTGAAATGTAAATGAAGAAAATATCTAATAAAAGAAAAAAGTGATCCTGACACAAAGAAGAATATTATGTATGAGCAAAACAAGCAGCTAGTTCAGTAAACTTGCAGTGAGACGGTCATCTAAACCAAACTCGGCATCACATGCATGCCCTTCATTTATCCTCCTGGTGCAGCTGGCTACTGATGTGGCCCTTGAGACCACAGCACAGATGAGAGAACGTGGCCACAGAAGGAAACATGGTTCTTTCTCATACCTAGCAGATAATTAGAAGCTGCTAGGGAAAAGGAGCCTGACTCAGCTTCAGAAGAGCCGGTCTTCACATCCTGATTTCACACCCTTGAATTCCCCCAATTCAGTTCTGACTTTTAATATATCCCTCTGAAACCGGATTTGCTCACCTCTAATGCAGCTTTCCTGGGAAATCTATGATACTGGGAACAAGACATTAGCAGAACCACCAGCATTTGTGGAAACTCACCATTCACCTGTGTCCACCCTTATTTTCCTAGTGGAGCTAGGAACCTGACGCTTCCATTGGACTCCCTTGGGATCACTGAAGATTGTGTGAACAACTGTACGGACGTATGGCTAGCAGGTGATGCTGAGTGATGCTGAGGGGTCCCGTTGATTGTCTGCATATGCATAAACACACTGGCTTCAGGCAGATGAACTTCTGTCAGTTGATGATATTGTGCTGCTGTGTCACCAAATTGGTAACGAAGATATGCAAATGACCTCATCAAAACTGGGGCATGGTTACATCTCCCTTTCATGTGTTTTTCAAATGAGTGGGCCTGAGGGGATTACAAAGAAAGTATTCAATTTACTTAAAGAACGGAACTGATTGTAGACATCACACACTCCAAAATTAAACCAGAGGATTATTGTCAGCCTCAGGACTGGAGGGTCAAAACTCGCAGTGCAGAAGGAAAGCGCTCAGTGAGAACACTGTAAATGTCCACTCTCAGATATTACCCAGGTATGCAAATACCACTGTTTAGATCTTAAAGGCAGACATTCTATAGTAAATCACCAGTCCACAAAAACCCACATTATTTAATTTCATTACTTGACTACTTAGCAGAACTGGCCTAAACATAAAAGTGAATTTTTTCTTTTCAGGGAGAAGGGAAAGAAGCTTGCCTGTATGCTTACGAGTCTAGAAACACAGTAGCTCTCCTCCCTGTCTTCTGATATTGTCTATCACAGTACTGGCTAGCCACTCCCCCTCCTTGGGGCTTTACTTTCTGTGATTGGTCTAAAAGAATAAGTACTAAATGCGAGATCAAAACTATAATTATCATGTAGGCATGTCTAACCACACTGATGAGTAGAGATACATCATTCAACAACAATGTGCTTTATCTTCAGATATAAAAATTCAAGTGGTGGTGGGTTGGAATGCTGAGGCTCTTACTGAAATATCTTATTTGGATCGTAAACAAAGGATTCCTAGGACTCACGGATCCACCAGTCTAACCTATGCATTCTGGAATTTATTCTATCTGTTTCTGAATAATTTCTTCCTTAGAAAAGGGTTGCCGCTGCTGCCCCCCCCCACACCTTTTCTCAAGTTCCTGGCAAATTCAGTGTCCCTGAAAAACATGCAAAACTTTTGCATTCATTGTTCTACATTTTTTTCCTATGATAGTTTGATGACTCAGAACGTTCAGTAGTATCTTCAAATGCAACTTAAAGGTTGCTAGCATTTGTTTCCTATTGAAAATATTTTGAAGATATATATATATATATATATATATATATATATATATATATATAGAGAGAGAGAGAGAGAGAGAGAGAGAGAGAGAGAGAGAGAGAGAGAGAGAGATCCCTTGCAGTCAAATAGAGGGGCACAGCTCACTGGCTCACATAGGTTCATGCGCACTTCCCTAGCTTTCTTATGTATAGCATCTGCACTTCCCACATCTCCTAGGTTGCACGTAATGCTGTATGGAGAAGCAAACAGGCCTGTGCTGGTTCTTGCATTCAATTCCTGCCTTGATTTCCCTAAGTGATAGAATGTAATCTGGAATAGTAAGTTGAACCCAGCCCTTTCCTCCACCAATGGGGCCTGCCACAGTGGGCTGGACCCTTTACTCCTACTGACAGCCATAACAATCCCCCTTAGACACCATTAACAGGACCATCTGTTATCCTACAACTCAGACTAGGGCATCAGATAATGTTATCAAATCATTTTGATTTTGCTACTCAATTGAGTATTTTAACTGACCCAAAATTATGCTGGACCTTATACAGGAATTCATGCAATATAAGCTGATGGAATGAAAGCTTTAGACTTTCAGACTCCTCTTTATTTTTAAATTTTATTTTTAAGGGTGTGTGTGTGTGTGGGTGTGTTCACGCGCGCACGTGTGTGCGTGCACGCACACACACACCCTGCCCCTATATGTCCAGCTACTGCAGAGGTTGAAGACACTGTTGGGTGCCCTGGAACTGGAGTTACAGGTGGTTACAAGCTACCTGATATGATTTCTGAGAAATGAATTCCTAGGGAGGATCTCAAGATGCTCTCGACCACAGAACCCTCAATCTAGCACCTTTTCCCTCTAGCTTCTCCCAATTCTCCTGTCTTCAGTAGTCTGTGTTTTATAGCAGGAGCATCAGTTTAAATATTTTTTAATAATTTTGTTACACTGTCTACATATCAAGCAAATATTTGTACATGAAATCATGGTGCTATTAGAAATAATTTATCATTATTACTCCAAGGACTCAAAAGTCCTTATACATTTTGGCAAAGCTATTACATATTTTTGTATTTTTCATAAGCAATAGCTATAATACACAGAGAAGATTTGCTTGAAAAATAATTTCTGGGCCATTAAAATGACTCAATCAGGAAAGACAACTGGCAAGGCTAAAGACCTGTGTTTAATCCCAGGGACCAGCACGGTGGAAGGAAAGAACTAGCTCGAGAAAGTTGCTATCCGATTTCCAACTGTGCGCCTTGACATCTGTATGGCCACAAATATCTAAGAACTTGGGTGAAATGTGAAATACAATAACAAAAATGTATACTATCGGATATTGACCAAATAAGTTATGTCATACCTACAGACTGCTGTATCATAAACTAGTTAGGTTGAAGTTCAAAAGGCTCATACTGTGGTGGTACGCTGAAAATGGAGTAAATGCAACTTTCCTGCCAGTGTCAAAAAAACAAGTAATAGTGGGTGTTTGTAAGCAGTGGTGCAAAGTATAATTTTCTGTCCTCCTTACAATGATTCTATCTATAGAGTTTTAAATAATAAGATGTTGCTATAAATAAAATGTTAACTTTTTCTTACAATTTTTGCAACTCTGACAGCACACAGTCCTTGAATAAGGAAAAAATATTGTATAGACTCTGATATGTAAACACAGAAATGTGTGTATAAACATTTTCATCACAACGGCTGATTGTCAAAGCATCTCCTTATTGAACAAAACAATACTTGTGATGTGGAAATGACTCTCCTTTTAGAGAGCTTTCTCTGCACACTGCACTGTGTTTGAATATTTGTGTAGTGTAAGGTACGGGTGTTTGTGGAGAGTGTAGGTGGACATCTGATGTCTTCCTTCATCATGCTATAGCTAAGTGTGAGACCTGCAGTGTGTCTCACTGAAACTGGGCCACACTGGTTGACTGGACAGTCTGGCCTCTTAGCTTTGGAGGTCTGTTTGTCTCAACCATCCCAGCTCTACGATGACAGGAGAGATCACCCCTGGATTTCTGACATGACTACTGAAGACTTCAGGCTCACCCACTTTAACAACATGTCTGTCCATCACCTGACCACCTTAAGTACCTTCACAGTTGGCTGTCGCTTTCTAAATTCTAAACTTACTTGATAACAATATTCGGTTATTTTCTATTTTGTTTTTGACAAAGTACTCAAACTCTTCACTGCCACTTTAGAACTGAGTATCTTGGGATGGGACAAACATAGCCTATCCTGTGATAGTAGGAAGGGCCTAACAGGTTCTGATTTGCCATCTTTCACAGCTATTGTGTGGTACAGAAATCACTTTTAGTCTGAATAGAAAATGTGGTTTAAATTTTCTTCTTTCTTTTTTTCGTTTCTTTTATTTTAAAAATTTCCTTCTGGTACATGGGGAGATGGCTCCGTGGTCAGGAGCGCTGGTTGCTGCTCCAGAGGAGCTGGGCTCAATTCTCAGTAGTCAAATGACAGGTGACAAACACCCCTAAATTCAATCCCAGGGGATGTGGGCTCTGTGTGCAGGCGATGCACAGATATGCATCCAGACAAACAGCCACACGCATCAAAATAATAAATCATTTAAATATATATGTATATCCATACACACATACATATATACACACAAACATATGTACATACATATATACATACATACATACATACATACATAAAATGCTTTTCTAAAATGAAAAGAAATTGGGGAGAGGGCTGTTCAGTGAGATGGCTTAACAGGTAAAAGTGTTTGCTTCCCAAGTTTGATGACTGGAGTTTGGTCTTGGGAACTCGTGTTCTGACCGCAGAAAGTTGTTTTCTGAAGATTGTATATATGCTCTAGTATGTTACATACACACACAAACAAACAAATAAATAACTGAAAACACATTTATTTTACGACCTCTGAAATCCTGTGTGATGGTTGTGCTGCGGCAGATAGAAGGCGCACTTAAGTTTGAGGCCTTATTGGGCACATGCTCGAATTCCAAAGTCTGTCTTTTCTTTTGCTGAACTCCAGGACTCCTGATCGACCTAGAATAACTAATCTGCCTTTGAATTTCAGAGCCGCGTGGTGGCCTGAGATTCCGAGAGCCATCGTTAGATGCATGGTATATAGCAGGAAATGAAATTCTGCTTTTTGTGATTGTGTGCTAAAGGGTGATCACGGGGCGTGCTGCCTGATGAAGCCTGCACTCCGAGGATCGAGCGCTTTCCTCTTCTGACGTTACGATCTCAGAGAGGAGACTCTGTCCTTGGGTTGTCGTGATGGCATTTCCATTGAACATTGGCTATTTCATGCCATCCTGCACACTCAGCCGAACACTGGTACCAGAATGTCAGCTAGCAAGGGCTCCTCCCTATCTCTGTTCGTAACTATGAGAGATTTGTTTGGCTTAGAACAGGAAAAGCTGGGAGGCATTTTTGCTCAAGGAGAGAGATGACATGTTGCCGAACTGTCCCTCTTGGGAGGAAAAATAAAGAAATACCAACTCACTAATTAAAAAGAAAGCTGATGGGCGATAATTCCAGTTAACTGTAAACATGCTATAAAACTCCAGTTTCTCCCTTCAAAAGCCCAGCCGAAGCTTGAATACCAAGAGCTTGCTGATATTGATATATAAGTACCAAATAATACTGTCTCAATAAAAGTTATCATGAGGTTAACTACACAATCGGCTAATAACATTACCTGACATAATCTATGAAAAAAAAAATAACAGGCAGGTTGAATTTTGGAGGGTATACACAGGTTTTATTGAACACTTGCTGCCTGTGAAAAGTGTCTCACTCATGACCAGCCAGGCAGGTCCTCTCTGTGTAAGCATGCATATATACACTATTATATATGTGTGCATGTGTGCTTATATGGATATGAAAGTATTAAATGCCTCCTGTGACTTCCAGTCTTTTCGTAGAGTCTCTTATTCTTCAAGCCACATTCTGCTTGGGCGTCTCTGTGTATCCAGTGGGGGATAAAAAATCAGAGCTTACTTCATTTGTGTGCTGTTAAATTTAGTTACCCACAAAACCTTCAGCCTCTGTAAATCCCTCTGTGATCTCATAGACAGGTTCGCTGGGGTCACCACCTGGTCAGCAGTTCCGGAGATGCAGTGTGATGGGATTGTATACAGTGGCTTCAAGAGGCAACAACACAAGACACCTTGAACTTTGGTGTGTGATCTTGCCTCTGACTGAGAAACCACAGAGGATGGTTGGCTCGATTCTCAGGATGTATATAAGTCTGAGAAGGGATAGACTATTGTATAAAATTCTTTTTCCCTTTTCATTGTTATCATATCCTTTATATACATTTAGCTGTTTTTTTTTAAATAAGCATACCTATAAGAAATGAATAATGCCATGCTGTGAATACTGTTTAAAAGACTGATAGGGCGGATATTAAGACCTGGTTAGAGAATATCGACATTGAGTCTTTTACACATTTGTTTTCAAATTATTACCAGTGTATCTGTTACATAATATCAAGAAATTGTACTTTTTTAAAAATTTGCAGTGAAATTATTGTAAATGATATTTCCTTCACCACTGTGGAGGGCAGAAGGTAGATAGTTATCGTACTGCACACTGGAGGCCCAAGGAATCTGGTTTACAACCTTGAATTCTGCGTGGGGGGCAGTGTGGCTGCATCCACAGAATAGCACTTCTCCATATGCCAGGCAAGAAGGTAAACAACAGCCTTGGGTTTTTTTTGGGGGGGGTGATACAGGGTTTCTCTGTGTAGCCCTGGCTATCCTGGAACTCACTCTGTAGACCAGGCTGGCCTTGAACTCAGAAATCCACCTATCTTTGCATCTCAAGTGCTGGGATTAAGGGTGTGTGCCACCACTACCCAGAAAACACCAGCCTTTTAATGAGTAAAGATCTAGACTATGGACGGAGATCCTGAAGCAAAAAAATGTAAATGCAGATGAAGGTTGGGTAATTGCAAAACACTAGTTCTTACTTCTTTCTTGGAAAAGGATAATTTTTATGGTGCAAGTATCAGACTAGACATGGCTAAAAAGAGGGCATATAAGAATGCATGTTCCTTCCATCTCAGGCTTTGCTTCATAGAGGAATGTCTAGAGCCCATCAAGTCACTATGCTAATAAACTGAGAACAAAGCGAGCCAATTTTTAAAGGATCTGCTGTGGAGAAAAAGGCTCCTAACTTTGAGCTGGGTGCTGTGATGCCTCCTAACCCTGCCATTTTAAGGTCATGGAATTTGCAAAATAACATGACCACAGCTGCACTGTCCAAACTTGTGACCCTGAGAGTCATGACCCCATGTACTCTGCAATTACATAATAATAATGTTTATTCTGTGCTTATAAAAATAGACATAAGAACAAGGAAAGGCACAAGAGCCATTTTAGTGACAGATCCAGAACTCATCCACTTAGTCCACAAACGGAATGTTGTTTTCTCAATGAAAAGCTAGGTTTCCATTCGGGAATCCATCCCATCATCAGCCACCAAACCTAGATACTAATGCTCATGCCAGCAAGATTCTGCTGAAGGGACCCTGATATTGCGGCCTCTTGTGA
>NC_034590.1:43146186-43152162 GCF_900095145.1 Mus pahari | reverse complement strand
AAAAAAAAAAAAAAAAGAAAGAAAGAAAGAAAAGCTAGGTTTGCCTTATCTTGGGGAGTCTACCTTGTAGTGAAATTGACAAAAGACCGGCCATAGAAATGTAATTCTAAGTAGTGATGGAATCATAGAATAACCTAAGACTGAATCTGTTTGTAAAGGGACCTGGAGACCTGGGGCTGCTTTAGATTTAGCTCAGGTCAGGTTCCCTAGCAGAAGTCACACTTGACCCAAGACCCACAGAGGTGAGAGGTAATCTGTTCCACACAAAGCAGGAAATAACTGACTACAAGATCCCTAAGGCAGGAACAATCCTGGCTTGAAGAACGGGAATTGAAATGATCTGTACCTGTCTTCATACCACTGTTCTTTCTTATTAACACCCCCTCCCTTTCTTCTTCTACATTTGGACATGAGGCAAAAGGTCTGTAGGATGACATAATGCATCCAGCAGCCTGGGGCTCTTTGAGTCCCTAGCAACCAGGGTATGGCTGATCTGTGATTGAAGCTGAACTTGTAAGTAGAAGATTGGCTTATTACAAACATTGGAGAGACAGAGAGCCCACCAACATCCCAAACTTAAGCTGTTAGAATGGTGGAAAGAGCCATCTCCAGAGAGCATTTCTCTAGCTTGGACACTTTCTGGTGTGACTAGATGGACATTATAAAGGCATGTTTCAAAACCTCACGGTTTCTATAAACTGCTACCCAGTTAGTTTAACACAGTGTCAATCTCACGGAAGAATAATGAAGTATAAAAGGACATTATAAAGACTGATAGTGAACAGCTTATGAAAGAACCTACTAGAAAAGTGGCAAAACTGCAGGAGATGGACACTCAAAGCTTTGGAAATATGTGAAAAACAAATTCCACTTTTATAAGCCCAAGTTTTACCAGTATTCTCTATCTTCAATGGACTCTTCTGAAGTTTGTTGCATCCATCACTAAAATAAATCTGGGTTTTGGTAATTGGAGAATGGTTACTAGTCTCTTAGTGTGCAAACTTGTGATACCTCAAGGATTATATTTATCTCTTCCATACACATCTCCATTGATAAATATCATGGGACATGGAGAAAATAGTTAAAAGTTTGTTGAATCATCATCCCTGAACTATATATAACTCATTCACAAATGTGTGGGATGCTGTGTATATATATATATGCCTTTTCCCCCCAACCTCTTCCTTAGTTTTCTTTTTTTCACTTTTTTAATTAGATATTTTCTTTATTTACATTTCAAATGCTATCCCCAAAGTTCCCTATACCCTCCCCCCTGCCCTGATCCCCTACCCACCCACTCCCACTTCTTGGTCTTGGCTTTCCCCTCTACTGGGACATATAAAGTTTGCAAGACCAAGGGCCTGTCTTCCCAATGATGGCTGACTAGGCCATCGTCTGCTAAATATGCAGCTAGAGACACGAGCTCTTGGGGTACTGGTTAGTTCATATTGTGGTTCCTCTTATAGAGTTGCAGACCCCTTCAGCTCCTTGGGTACTTTCTCTAGCACCTCCATTGGGGGCCCTGTGTTCCATCCAATAGCTGAGTGTGAGCATCCACTTCTGTATTTGCCAGGCACTGGCATAGCCTCACATGAGAGAGCTATATCAGGGTCCTTTCAGCAAAATCTTTCTGGCATAGGCAATAGAGTCTGGGTTTGGTGGCTGATTATGGGATGGATCCCCGGGTGGGGTAGTCTCTAAATGGTCCATCCTTTCATCTTAGCTCCAAACTTTGTCTCTGTATCTCCTTCCAGGGATATGTTGTTCCCTATTCTAAGGAAAAATGAAGTATCCACATGTTGGTCTTCCTTCTTGATTTTTCTTGTGTTTTCAAAATTGTATCTTGGGTATTCTAAGTTTCTGGGCTAATATCCACTTATTAGTGCATATCAAGTGACTTCTTTTTGTGATTTTCCTTAGTTTTCAAGACCATCACTTCCATCGTCTCCATTTCTTATTTTCTTTAACCCTTTCCTACCCCTTGAGATTGTAGGGATGGGTCTTCATGCTCTAAGTGGCTCTGTTCCTGCTCTTTATGTACACAGATGGTCTTACTTTTTTTTCCCCACTTTAGTGATAAAATACCCTGACAAAAGCATTTTAGGGGGGAAAGGGTTTATTTTAGCTCACAGTTCAGTATATGTGACCGTCATGGCATCAGTAGCTTCAGGCAACTTGACACATTGTATCCACAACCAGGAAACAGAGGGATGAAGGTAAGCTAGCAGTGCTCATTCTGCATGCTGGGCAGTCCAGCATCCTTTGTCCCTGGGAATGTTCCTACTGGTAATTAAGATGGGTCTTCCTCGAGTGATGAAATCTAGATAGCTCAGGTGATTCAAGGTCTTGTTAAGTTGACAGTTGACATTACCACCACAAAGGCATTAGAGGAGTCATAAATCCAGCCTCAGATCTACCTCAGTCATGTAAGTGTGGGAACCCTGGTCAAAACTGAACTTTTCTGATTTCCAATATTTTCTCTGTAGTAGAAAATCATAACTGCTTCTCAAGTAATCTTTACAGTGCTGAAAACTGTCTACGTTAAGGCATGAACATTGGCAAAAAAGAAGCTAAATGAAACTGTGGGTTTGGCTAAGCTATCTATCAGAGGAGGGTTATAAAGGAATTCTGATTCAGGATTCCATGAAATTTCAGTTTTATTTTTTTATCATTCTCTTTTTGCCTCCAGCCTTGTGTCCACACTAAAGTTATTTTAGCTTCACAATGTATGGAAGATGGAAGTTGTCACGTGAGTATCCCTGGAACATTCTTTTTGTAGACAAATGAGCCTTCTCTAAGGAAAATGAAAGCTGCGATTCCAGGAATATACAGAAATAGAACGTTCTGTGGCATTAGCCGTCCCTCACTTCTTCTCTGTACAGTCTTTCACACCAATTCCCATTGGTTCTCGCAGAGCAAGATAATATTATGTTAGAGATATACCCTGATGGATCCTTGTGAACCCACAGAAATTCCGCATAATATTTCCTTTCTACAAAGGGAAGAGATTGGCGTTTCTATTCAGGAAAAGAACTATATGGTGAGTATAGAAAATCTATTCTCAGAAGGAGAAGGTTGTGGTTCAGGGTTAGGAAGATCCTTCTGTAGGGTGCTATGGAGAGAAGCAGGACCATGCTGGTTTAATTCTTGCACTGCCTGTTTTGCTCATGTGAGCTATACAGCTTGAACTGTTCTTTGCATAATGTTACCTTGTTTCATATACATCTATCTTAAAATTTATTTCCCTTCAAGAATTCATCTGCCATTATCAAAACTCTTCAAATACAGATGAGCTTGAAGTGTGGCGATTGTTGTAACTAGAAAAGCTTGTTGGTTTCTGTTTAAATTCCTCCTATAGCAGGAGTATATTTAATTCCTTGTTTAATCTGGAGAGACTATGAAATGAAAGTCATAGGTCACATATTTAAGGGTGAGAAAAAATGAATCAGGCATTATAGTTTTAGTTCTTTATCTGAAACACTGGTGAGCCACTCTGGAAACTGCTAGCTGGATGTGACATCATCTCTCTTTGTCCCAATTCTCAACAGAAATGATTAGAAGTTTGAGGAGATGTCCCAATCAGAAAGTACCTGCTCTGCAAGTATAAGGACTAGAGTTTGATTCCTAGCAAGGACCTGGTGTTGTGGTGAACACATGTCATCCCAGCACTGGGGATGTGATTGGGGAATGAAGATCTCTAGTTTTGCTGACTTGCCTGACTAGGTAACCTGTGATGTCAGGGTTCTGAGAGAGACTTGTGCCAAAAAAATAAGGTGTACAGTGAGAGGGGAAGAACATGATGTTGGCTTTGTGTCTGTCATACACATGCATGTATATGCACAAGAACTTACACACATGTTCACACATCAGAACATACAATGGCAGTGGCCAGCACTATTGAAGGCAGCTTGTAAATCCTTCCTGGAAGTTTCTATCACCTGACATGGACCACAGGATTGCAGCTCCTCCGGAGAAATACAAAGTGAGAGTTATTCATATGGTAAAGTTTATGATTTGTAGGTATCAAAGAAGAGCAATGTACACACCCTCTTTGAATTTCTTGGGTCTCTACTGAAAGAGAATAGTATATCTTTATCAGCAAACGGAAACATGATTGCAAGTCTCACCTCAGAGTCCTGGGGCAAATGACTGTTTTGATGGTGGTCTTTGAGCACCTAAGAGGCTGAGCCTTAAAGACCGAAGGGGTAAGAATTCTTAGAGCTCTGTGTACCACCAAGCCATCCACATTCCGCTTCCCCACTTAGAAATATCAGAGGCGGCCTCTGCCTCGCTGCCTGGTTGAATGATCCCTATACAAGCATCTTTGTAGGTTTTTGAGTAAAGGTTTCCCTTATTAATTTCACCAGCCAGCATTCACTTAGCATTTGCTTTGAGGCATAATTGACAGGCAAGGTGACACCTGCTTGAGAGAGAGCCATAAATCAGAAATAATTTCCAAAATTGGCTGAGGGGCTGAAGTGTTGAATAGGCAAATACAGGTAAAAATCTCTTTATTAGGGCTGACAGGGACAGCACATGTCAGCGAAGTGTTCCCTAATGTACTGGGGGAGATTAATTTTAGGGCCCTTCTATGCTGTGTGTTTCTTAACAAGTTCACCACGCAGGCCCCTAGGAGGGCAGAGGAGGGGCTGGAGATGAAGTCCCCAAGGCGAGGAGCTGCTTTGCTGCCAACTCCTCCACGCCTGCAATTACTCTGCTGTTTTAGATTCTATTTGCATTTTGCATCATCCGTGGAAAAGAGCAATAAGTCAAAATTCAAAGGACATGGCAAGATAATGAAGGTAAATGAAGAAACAAAAAAGTGTTCACAGGTAAGAAAATTATCTGTGAGATAGAGAACCTAAGGAAAACTTCCATGGAAAATATAATAAGGGGAAGTTGACGTAAAATGGGTAGGCAATGGATACAGCTCAGACAATGCCCCAGTTTGATCCCTAGCCCGGCATAAAATGGAGGTGGTGCTGCGTGCCTGTGATGCAGGCTCTCAGGAGGTAGATGCAGGAGGTCCAGAGGTTCAAGACCACCCTTATCTCCATGGTAAACTCAAGGCAAGCCTGCACTACATGAGACCCTGTCTCAAATGAGTGAATGATTAGATAGATAGATCGATAGATAGATAGATAGATAGATAGATAGATAGATAGATAGATAGATAGATAGATAGATGATAGATGGATGGATGGATAGATAATAGAAACATAGATGGAGAAACATATACTTTCTTTCAATACTACAACTACTTAATAATAATAATAATACTAATAATAGTAAAAATAATAATAATGATAAATGCTTTGTAAAGACTACATTACCGTTTTCCCACTGGCTTATCTATATTCAGGGATAGGCTGTCTATACTCTAATTTTGTCCACTTTGATTAAAAACATAAAATTCGATCACTTCATAAACTATGTCAAGAGAGATGCTATGTTGTGATTTTTAAGAACACAGCTCTTTCTTTCTCTAAGTATCTTGTGAAATATATTTTCCAATTTACAACTGAAAATAGGAAACAAAATGAAAAGAGCACTCTGGGGGAAAACATTCAAGTGAATTCACAAGAGTTGGTGGAGGAAAGTTAACCACAGTCATCGCCAGGGTCTGTAAAAGACAGTAGTCTAGAGAATTGAAAGCATGAATATCATAAAGAAGCCGCACTTTGAAAAATAGGAAATGAAGATATTTCCTAACTAGCACTGGGAACATGACACTATTGCTGAAGGAGATTCATTGAGTAAGTCAAAATTCGAGGGAAAAAAAAAAAAAAACATACTGGACAATTACCTGAATTTGGCAGGGATGCTGTGTCTGATAGTGTACTATGCAATTATCCTATCTTGTTATTAGAAAACTTACCAGGTTCCTGTTATGGTTAGTAGGATTAGGACAATTGGAGAAGCTCAAAAGAGCAGAACTATAAACACAAGACCTTCCAGGTCCCCCACCATGTGTTT
>NC_034590.1:43114029-43144692 GCF_900095145.1 Mus pahari | reverse complement strand
ACAGGGTTTCTCTGTATAGCCCTGGCTGTCCTGGAACTCACTTTGTAGACCAGGCTGGCCTCGAACTCAGAAATCCGCCTGCCTCTGCCTCCCAGGTGCTGGGATTAAAGGCGTGCGCCACCACGCCCGGCTTAAAGAAACATTTCTTATAAAGAGTTATACTTGGGTCTTCTAAAAAATTATCCTAATATTTTTTTTCCCCCATAGGATACATTTTACTCAACTTAGCAGGATTTAGTTTTCGAACTTTTGGCATTGCTTCACCATTTGTCCCCCAACATTTCCAACATTCCTGACATCTCACCCTTTTTTCCCCTTGTGTTCCTTACAAGTTAATATAGGCATTTTTCAATCTTGTTTCTTAATGGTTGCTTGAGGCTGCGGCACCCATGGCTTCCTTATCACAGTCTGACTTGACTTAGTTTCATACTATCTGCTGTACAATGACACGAAACTTGTCACTGTTGTTTTTGTTTTGTTTTTCAAGACAGGGTTTCTCTTTGTAACATCCCTGACTGTTCTGGACTTGCTTTGTAGACCACACTGACCTCAACCTCACAGATATCTGTCTGCCTCTGCCTCTCGAGTGCTGGGATTAAAGTCGTGTGCCACCACACCCAGCTGGCATAGCTTTTAATAGGAGACTTCATTTGCATTTCCACCTTATGGTACCTTTTCTATATACTTTAGTTTGCATATATATATATCCCATGTATATGTATATAAAATACACACATACACATACATACAAGCACACACACACACACATATATATAAGTTTATTTATTTTTTCAGCATTGCGTATTGAGCTCAGCGTCTGCACAGGCTAGATTAACACTGCCTCTGAGCTTTAGTCTATGCCTCCCCTATGTACATGGCAATGGGATTCCTCTAAGTTGCTTAAAGTGGTCTTGAGCTTATTTTGGTTCAGGCAGTCAAATAACAATCCCCAAACTGAGACTTTCTCCTTAGATGATTCTAGGTTGTGCCACACTGACAGGTAAATCTAACCAGCACAGCCTTCCTTCATTTTTTCCTGCAGCCTAAGAAGTAGAAATATCTGTCTCTCTTACTCACTTTCTCTCTCTCCTGCTCTCTCTCTCTCTCCCTCTCTCCCTCTCTCCCTCTCTCTCTCTCTCTCTCTCTCTCTGTCTCTCTGTCTCTCTGTTCAGTTTCTCCATTTCTCTTATTTTAATATATATAATATATATGTACATATATTCAGGTGCACATAGAGGCATGTGGAGGTCCTCAGCCACTTCAAACTACAAATACACATTTTATTTTATTTTATTTTATTTTAGGAAGAGTTTGAATTCTGGGCTTGAACTCAGGTCCTCATGCCTACAAGGCATCCTCCTAGACATTGTCTCTTCTTTCCCTCTAAAGATATCATTCTTACCACACAACCAAAGGGCTACTAGCGCTTAATGTCAAATTTAATGTTGTATTCACTGTGGAAAATTTCCTCGAACTCACAAATACACAGCAAACAAAGAAGGATTCTCTTGCTTCTAACATGGTTTCTACTCACCAGTTTCTACTCACCAGTTCAAATACATTTTTGCTATGTACTTATTCACTTACTCTGTAAAATGTGTGTGTGTGTGTGTGTAACTGTATACATGCATATATACTAGTGTGTAATTCTGTATACATGCATATATACTTATACACACATGCACTGTATATGTGTGTGTGTGTGTGTGTGTGTGTGTGTGTATTGAGAGCCTTTCTTCAAGAAATGTGCTTTCTTGGGCATAGGAGTAATGTTTTAACTGATTTACTTTAAATAATTCTTCATAGCTCAAAAGCTACTTGAGGCTTCATTAATAAGCTTGTTGGAAGATATTAGTGAATATAATAATGGCAATTTTCTTATTTGAAATTGTAGAAAATAAGTAATAGGAAGTTGTCCTTTTCATATAATAAATCTTGCCAAATACATTAAAAGACATAATGAAGCACTCTACATATACACATACACTTACTGTGTATACACTATTTTAACATAAACACGAGTATCTATAAACAGGCAGACAGGATGTCTGACTCTGCCAAACATAAATATACTCAAATGTATTGATAACCCCATGTGCCGTGACCATTTGTCTTATTCTGTGTTGGGTACCAGTGTTTAATGTAGGCTTTAAGAATTTATAGACTATAATAAACAAAAGCATCAAATTATGCTGAAAGAGCTGAATTCAATTCAGGAAACTTCACTGTCAGTGTAAAACACACTAAGGGAATTTTCTGTGATGGAAACTTTTAAAAAGTGTTGTAAACAGTTCAATGTGTGTTTTTCTAAAAGCAACGCTCACCTCCAGTGCACATTGCTAAGGATCTAGCATACTTTCTTTGGAGTTCAGTACAAGGAAATTCTTTTGAGAGATAGAGATTGATGAATGATCACCAAAATGTCAGACAAAAACTACAATTTTAAATTATTTAAATACATAAGAATGATGTAAAGCAGAATTTGGGTAGGAATGTAATACCTCTAAGACAGCACAATATATCTTCTAAGTGATATATGTCTAAGTGATATATGTCATTTATATATACTATACATTATATATTATCTTATTATACATATAATATATAATGTGATTATACATATAATATATAATATTAATATATAATATAGTGTAAATAATATATAATAGGTAATAGATGATACATTATATAACAGGTAATAGATGATATATAAAGGATAATAAATTATGTATATTATATAATAAACTGTGAATAATAGATAATATGTGATATGTGATATATAATATATGTATGTTATGTGATAGGTGATATGCAATATAATATGTAATATATAATACATAATGTATCATACTCAATATGTAATGTATAATGTATAATAAATAAATAATATGTGATATTTGTTGATATATGATATGTGATATGTGATACAATATGCTTCAATTTGCCAGGCCAGAACAGGCATAGGGAAGATAAGCTTCTGAATATAGCCAATGGTCATGGTGAAATCTGGGATTAAGGTCTTTACTTCTAAAGGTTATACTCTTTTAACCCAAGTTTTAAACATGGAACCTAATAGATAAGTTTGCCAAGGTTTTCATGTGTGCTTTATTCTTGTTTCCACATTGTGTTGTACTGTATTGATGAGTACTGTGTCCTGTGTCACCAACATCTCTGGCAACCCATAGCTAGACAGTAATTGAAAGAGGAAGATACCAAGAATACTTTTTGGCAAATTCAATAATAAATTGACCAACTTTAGACTTAATCCTAGAACAAAGAATCCACATTTTAATTCAAATTATTTTTAATATCTCAAATAAGATATGATTTAAGTTTTTCCAACCCCTTTTGATCTTGGTGAATACCTCACTGGTTTGGCTTAACTCACCCATGGATTATTCTGTGGTCATTGGCTGCTCATCTGCAGGGATTATGTGAATTTAATGGCAAACCTATACTTAGAGTGCTCTTGTCTCTGGAATTTTTCTTCTTGCAGGTTGCCAATTATTTATCACAGCATATATTCCCTCCACAGTGTGAAACCATCATCACCCACAGACTTTGTCAGAGCAGTTAGCCTAATCATCCATGTCTACTCTAGGAAACAGGAAATCCAATTCAAATGATTATATGTCCACAAAAAGATTCAGACGTAGGAAGATTTCAAAATTGTATTGAATTATTACCCAAAGACCTGGTTCCTTATAAATTTTATGATCTGACTTATGTAGATTCAGAATCATCCAAGATTTCAAAATCCAGTTAGCAGCTATCTGAGACAAACACACACACACACACACACACACACACACACACACACACACACACACACACACANACACACACACACACACACACACACACACACACACACACACACACACACACATATGGTGGAGGGGGGAAGAGAAAAAAATAGAGAATGAGATGAATTTTTAATTTTCAAGGAAGTGATAGGTGAACAAGTAGCAATACTGATTATGAGCAAATGTTTTCAAGAGTTTCTTCTGAAAGGAGCAGAAAACTATAGCAATTTTAAAAAACTATAGGGCCATGAATTATAAGAGACTGAGGATGATGATGATGATGATGATGATGATGATGATGATGATGATGAGCTAATGATGGTAGTGATGGTGGTGGTGGTGGTGGTGGTGGTGATGTACGTGATGGTGGAGGTGGTGGTGGTAGTGGAGATGATGTTGGAGGTGGTGATGGAGGTGATGATAGAGGTGGTAATGGAGGTGATGGTGGAGGTGGTGATGGAGGTGATGATGGAGGTGGTAATGGAAGTGGTGATAGTGTTTGTGAGAAAGATAATGGTGGTGGTGGTGGTGCTGCTGCTGCTGAATTTAGTGGACTGAGACGAAAACAACTTTTGAACAAGTTTTCTCATGTTTATTCACCAAATGGTCTTTCCTTGAGTTACCTGGTCTTAGCCAATTTTAGCAGATTTTGTTTGCCTTTGTTTACTCTTGATTCTACATGTTGTTTCCTTTTATGTATATTTCAAATAAGTTCTCCAAATTGGCCTTAGCTTTTAAATAGTTTGCTTACTGCATAAAAGGTTGAAGCACAGAATCAAGTGCTTATTCTCGCAGAGGACTCAAACCTGGTCTAACTCAATAACTTTTCAAAAATATTTCGATGCAAATGCAGGGGAGTATGACATGTAGGTCAGAATGCTGCTCTAATAATATTTTATGACTCAGGACATTAAAGTGGTAGCCACCTTCTGTTAGCGACAAAAGCAATTCTAGGTGTCATGCTTGGACACTGCGTACATTATCTTATTTAATCCTCAAAATGCCATAAATTACGCACTGTGACCCCAATTTTAAAGATGAAGAAAATGAACTTCAGAGCAAATGAACATATCACCTATGGGTTTGCATTAGTAACTAGGAGAGAATAAGGATTTGAACCCTGATCAGATTCCAAACAACTATTCTAACCCTGTGAAATGTAACATCCAAGATCAATGCTCATTAGAATTTGAACCGACCTTGGAGGTCTCTTACTGTGGCTAACTTAAGATGCAGTAAAGAGTAGTCATTAAAAGTATGGGGCTAAATGAATCCTGGCCTTGACATTTACTTGCAGTTTTCTTAGCTTTGTCTTACCTGTGATAAAGGAAGAAGTTTGTAACCACACAGCACAGGTGTTAAGTTCTTTGAGACAGCACATGATATACATGAAGCAGTGCCTGTTTTCTAGTAACTTCTCAGTAACTCTCTGCTGTCATTATTGTTTCTACGTACCGGACATTGCTGTGTCACTCTGTGGATTTAATATATGATTGTCTTTACCCAAAGCTGAGTTTAATGACTCCTGATGCAGGGAACTCACCACCTCCTAGAGACATTCATGCTATCTTTGGAAATTTTCAGTCATTAGAGTGTTCTTCCTCATAATCGGCTGAAAGTTTTCACAACTGTCCCTGGTCATGCTGTCCAGAATGGCACAGAGCAAACAGGTGACAATATGTGGATGATTTTCATGTCTGAGACAGTTATGATTCTAAATGGAACAATTGCGTTGTATACCTTCTCTCTGTGTGTCAGGTCCTCCATGGTCCTGGGGAAGTTCTGAGCAGACTCCTTTCCTTGAGATGTATATAAGACAGCTAGTAGGTAAACAGGACTATGATCCCCTCTGCGATGACTTATTTATTAAGTAGCTAAGTTCAAGTTTATGCTCCTCATTTACACAGCCAAATGATGCACATAAGTTTCATCCATCCAAATCATACTGTCTTTGTGCAACTGAATAAGGCTTTAGACCTAAATGTGCCATTTGTATCTGGCTAACCAACACAAGTACTTAGCTATTGTAATTTCCTCATTTCGTGAGTTTAACTTCTCAAATATAATAAAAACTAATACTGTACAGAGTGGATCAATTCCTCAATAGCTTCTTTACAAAGGCAGTTTAACTAATTCCGTCTACCCCTTTATTAATTGTTCACATACTATATGTGAAACTATAACATCCTCCAATCATATCCATCATTAGACAGGCTTCAGGAAAGACCTTTGGTTTTGTTTGCATCTTTGATTTATTCAGCATACTTTACACTATCTCATAATAACCCAGTTAACAATTATAAATCTTTAGCAATTATGGCTTCTCTCCCTTCACTGAATAGTTCTCTTTTCCCATTATACTTATTCAACTTATATGTCACTCTACAGAGAGTTGCATGTTTTCGATTCAGGGCAACATGATCAAAGTTTACTAATGAAGTCATCCTTCCCTGCACATGGGTTCATTCATATCTTTGGATTCATTCAAGCCTGAATTAATAGCATTTGAGGAAAGTGGACCAATGTGGAACATATAGTCTTCTCTCCCTGTTCTCTAATCAATATATTATTTACATTGAATTAAGTATTAAAAATAATGTAGAGATGACTTAATCTGTGGGAAAGGTTATGAATAAAAGCTTTATGTGAAACTATGATATTTTTATAAAGTACCTTAGCATGTATATATTTTCTTGTCTGGGATGAATCTTGGAACCAATCCCCCAACATATGTTGACAGATACATATGCACACATATATCCTTGCATAAGTTCTGTAAGCTATCTGTCCTCTAGAAAGAGCCTCAACTCTCTAATCAAAAGATCAGTAACACCTTTGTAAGGGATTTATGGGTAAAGACATTTACAGTTCCACCTGTGCTTATATGAATTCAGGTGTGTTCAGGGTACTATGACTACTTGGATCTAGACAAATAGACCTACATACCTACAGACACACACACACACACACACACACACACACACACACACACACACACACACATCTACACATATTTGAGGAAGACACATGCCAATGGTCTTCCAATAGAGCTTACAACAACAGCAGCAATTGCTATAAACTTAATTGTGACAATGATCTTGTGATTACTCTTACAATCCTCATTACTAGAATGTTTTCTATAAGGCTATCTGGCTCTCCCCAATTCTTCATGTCAACAGCTATAACAAGATGTTGCCCCTCTGGTTGTTACTGCTGTCCTAATATCCGAATATCTTGTGATGATTTCTCAGGTGTATATAAAAACAGGGGATTGACTATATCAGAAGTCGGGGGACCCCATTTCTGCAAACCACTCTCAGGTATTTCACTAGAACTCAAGACATGGCTTCCCCCATCCCGGAAATTTCGAACTTTTCATTTCTTATCTTTTCTATTTTCTCCCTCTTATTTTCTTTCCCATTCTTTATTCTTTGGCCCTTACCCCAACCCGCTTCCACTCATGTATCCTATGCCATTTCACCTATCAGGCTCCCCATCTTCCCAACTGCACTGGTATCATCCCACCATTGCATCCTGCTCTCGGTTCTTCAGGTGTCATACTAGTAACGGTCTAGTAGTGAAGAACCAGTTAGGAATTCCACACTTCAGAATAAAGCTAAGGTAAAAAAAAAAAATAGGCACTTTCCCCCAGTGGGTTATAATTACAGCAAGTTATTTCTGTTAATGAGCTTCTTGGAGAAAGACATTTGGCTCAGGCTCAAGACAAGCAGACTCTGGTTGTGAGAGGCCAGAGCTTGCAAGGTGTCCAGAGAAAGCTTTATCAGGTCACACAACCAGATACACAAAAGGGTAATTTCTCTCTCTCTGCATTAACCCTAGACTGGCAATGCCTGTAGGAAGGTCCCACTCTTCACAGACACTCCAGGACAAGGTGATAAGAAGATTACAAGTCAAGCCTCTCTTTAGCTAATCCGCATCTACTGTCAGACAGAGCAAGTTAAATTACAGGGCTGGCCACAAATGCATTGATCATCCACTTAGCTTGTACTACCCAGAGCCTCCAAGATCTATGCCTAGGATCAGCAAAATCATCTCAGCTAAGCTCATTTTCGAAAGGAGGTCTAACCCAATTCAGGGAGGTGAGGTCAGGGCCTGGACCTTACTGGCCAATGTTGAACTCAACTGATATATGCTCTTCATCAATGAAGATTTTAGTCCACAATAGTTGTTGAAAGGACTGAACACACAGATGCTCTAAAAGGACTCAGACATGACTCTATCCACCCATGGGCTTCTCCCTCATCTTGTAAATTACCAGATTGAAACCACAGACGGCATTGCTAAGCTTGTCATTTTCCTGCTCAGAATTCCTATGTGAGCATTCAGGATGACACATTGAATAAGTCCTGCTACACTTCAGATTCCCTTCCCTTATTTATGAATACGATTTTTTGTTTGGACACATTGTTCTCTTACCCTTTAGTTACCCTCTTTTGACCTATAAAATATACCATGCTCTCTAACAAAGATATAAATTCTTTAAATGGTTTTGATAGTCTAGTCTTACAAATAAGATAAGCCTTTCTGAGGCTGTAACAGAAAGAAAGAAAAGATAAATCATTTGAAACCCTTTAAAATTCTGTACATGACACCCTTCTTTATTAAAAAGGCCCATTGTAAATTGGAAAGTTCCGAAGTCTTTGTGGTGAGGGAGAATGAATTATAATGACATCACTGGGTCATGAACTAGGCCCACTGGCCACTTTCCAGGATGAAATTGACTGGGAGAGATCAGATGAGCCCATTCGTAGCTGAAGACGTCTGGGAGGCAGCCAGGGAATCGAGGTTCAAGCCCCCTATTTAGGACACACTTCCTCTTCCTCTCCATCATCAAATCGGATTGGTGATTTCCCAGGCTAGGCATGGTGCCTAACAATGCATTTCAATCCACGTTCTAAAGAACACCCAAAAAATTCTTGGTACTCATTCCCCCGGTGAAAGACCTCATGAAAAATATTAACATGTCAACATCTGGCTGACACCTTGGGTATATTTTCATCATGCAGCTGATGGAAGCGTTTTGCCTTCAAATAAGCATAATTTGCCATTTTTTCCCTTCTCCTTTTTGTCTCTCTCCCAGCATAATAAATGGTGTCTGAAGCCCAAGAGAAACTCATTTCTGTTAACAGATCATTTGTAAACCTTTAAGGGCAGCTGGCGTGAAAGGGGCATTTTTCCCTTCTGTCTTAACTTTCCTCGTTGTCTCTCTAAATGCAAAATGACACCTCATTCAGTGCTCTCTGGTGTCATCTTAGTCTCCCTTACTCTACACATTCTACCCTTTTGATAGTGCTCGCGACTGCATGGAGACGCTTCCCTAATACCGTAATACCTATTATCTGAGGCATTTAGCTACATAGACTCTAGCCAGCTAAGAATAATACAGATCAATTGCATGTCAGCAGTCCAATAAAGTCACCTAGGAGATGCCTTTTTATTTTATTTTTTTCTGAGTAGAGGCAAAAAAGAAGTGTCTACCCACCTGACCCTATAGCCAGCACATTTCAATATTAATATATTTTATGCATGCATGTGATAACACTTTACTTTCTTTATCGTTCTGTGGGAAGTCCCACTTCTCTGTGTAAAGATTATTGCCTACTCTGAGTGGGTTATGATTATAGATACTTACTAAGACAGGAATAATTGACCATAAAAATCCTTTTATATTCCCACAATTATTTTTGCATTGACTAAAAGTGTCAAGAAAATTTTGATTTTTATTAGCAGGCCCCTAATTTTGCCTTCATTTCAATTTTTTTATCTGGACTTTTCCCCCCAATATGTTTTTAGTCTGAGTTATTTGGCAATCGTACAAAAGAACAATTTGTTACAGAACCTTTACTGAATGGAAGCCCTATAATCCAAGCATAACATCAAGTATCAAATAAAATAAAAATGTATGAGATCAGCAAAGGGGACATGCTCCAAGGTAAGGGACAAATCTAAGGCCTAGAAAAAAAGGAAGTTTAAATCAAAATTTGACTGCTCAGCTATGAAGTAAGTCCGCAGAACAAAGGGTCAAACACAGCATTGACCCGTCGTTCCCCTCCACCCACCAATAGGTCAGATCCCGTCAGCACTGAGCCTATTTCCAGTAAGGCTCAAAAAAACAGAGTTGTGCTGCCTAAGACATATTGTGGACAGTCCCAAAGGACACAGGAGAGAAAGGAGGAAGAACAGCATTGGCTTCTGAAGGAGAGGAAGCCGTCAATAGAAACTGAGGAGGTGGCATGTGCCTCATCGACCCGGCTTGCAAACAGACCCGGCTCTGCTGAGTTACAGTTGTTCCTGTGCTTGATAACCCTAAATAAGAGAATCAAGAACAAACCAAAGGTCATGAGTGGACACTGTGGTCAAAATCATGCCTGCATCTGGAAAAATCTCAGCTCAAACAGAGAGAGAGAGAGAGAGAGAGAGAGAGAGAGAGAGAGAGAGAGAGAGAGAGAGAGAAAGCATTGCAAAGTCTCTGCTAACTGGGCATTTTGAAAGCATTGCAAAGTCTCTGCTAACTGGGCATTTTGATCAAGAAGATTCTAAGTACATTGGCACTCCATATGTGGCATGATGTCAAACAAAGGAGAACTAGAAGCCACTCAAGGCTTTGCTTTACTCTTACAAACCAAACCCATCTAGGGTAGTTCATACATGTACATTGTGAGTTACATCCCTCTTAATTAGACAGTGAAGACATAATTAAAGATACAAGTTGTAGGTTCTCCATAATCTCAAGCCACCAATGAAACACCAAGATGTAGTACCAGATACCTTCCTAAAGTGATGGCCACCGCTCACGTTCCTTCTCTATCTACAAAGACAAACTCTTGGCATTGAGGAATCAGATGTAAAGGAGAAAGCAGTTGTCCCCTTCACAGTTAATTGAGAGGCAGAATGGGGACTCTTAAAGAAGAAACATTAGGTACTCAGAAAACAGAACTGACTCATTACTCTTCAAATAATGGCTTGCTAGATCTGAGAAATGTAGCATATTCTAAGCCTATCATGACAGAGAAAGAACACAGATTTTTTGAGTGACCTTGGCATGTGTCTATATGAATTTGAGTATTTTTAAGAATTCTGTTCACAACAGTCCAAAGAAGTTCTGGAAAGTGGAAATGGTATTAGGAAACTGATTGCAGTAGCCCATGAGTGTGGGGATAGTCTGGGATGTACCCTGTTTCTAGGGAGAAGACACAACCACTGCCTCCCAGTACAGAACCACTGGTCCTCACAGAGTACAAAAGATATTGGTCTCCTACATCTTCCGTCAGGAAGTAAGGAGATTAGAGAGAAATCAAGAGGCTGCCAGACCAGTTCAAAAAGAGAGGGGATAAGAACTTCTGGAGACATTAAACAGTAGGTAGGATCTTCCAGTACTGCTTTATGGTAAACTGTACCATTTTATGGAAAATAAGAACAAAAGGAATGCTGATCCAGGGTATTGAATGCAGACACTTCTGGAGCAAGTGGCTTACCACTGGCCTATATGATATTAAACATCTTTCAAATAGAACTGATGAAGCCAAAGATGAGGCCAAACAAGAGCACTTGCACTTCGGACAAGTCTTTCTTCCTTCCTTCCTTCCTTTCTTTCTTTTTTTCTTTTTTTCTTTCTTTCTTTCTTTCTTTCTTTCTTTCTTTCTTTCTTTCTTTCTTTCTTTCTTTCTTTCTTTCCTTCTTTCTTTATTTTTCTTTTTCTTTTACTTTTCTACTTTTTAAAAAAATTCTTGCCTAGTGTCTCCTCAGTGCCCAGCACAAGAAGTCCAATCAAAGATGGGGAAGTGAAATGGGTTTTCAATTCTTCCTGGACAGATTCAAGCAAAGTCACAGTAATGTCCTCATTGTTTCAACTCAGCTAGGAAGAGGAAATTTCACAGGTAGAAATGGCCTCATAAGAATGGCCTATGAGCATAGCTGTGAGGCAGGTTCCGGATTGTCTATTCACACCAACCCGGGTTGGACAAGAGAAGTAAGTGAGAACACTAAGGGAAGCAAGCTAGCAAGCCATGGTCTCTCCTTCCACTCCCGGTTTGGGGGTTCTTGCTTTAGTTTTCTGCCCTGGCTTCCTTCATGATGGACTGTAATCAAGAACAAGTCAAATCAGCCTTTTCCTCTCAAAGCTGATTTAAGGCATGATGTTTTGTCATAGCAATAGATACTGAACCGAGACACCTCCCTAGCCTCAGTGATGGACTCTTACCTAGAAGTATCAGATGCAACAAACGTTTCCCCCTCAAGTTAGGTGTGGTTAATGTATTGTCACAGCAACAGAAACCAAACTAGTACAGACTATAAAGGGTCTTGGGAGGGAATCTCTTTTATAATCCAAGCACATGGGATTTTGTCTGTTGAAGAGAGGAAGAAAAATGAAAAAAAAAATCAATATGAAACTTTGGCTTTTAAAATAGAATAAACTAATATAACATCAGTTTTGATTTGCTGTTAGGAAATACCACATACTGGATAACTGCTAAAGAAAAGAAATAAAATTCTCCCATTCTGAATGTTGAGAAACCCCCAAGATCCAGGGATCTATATTTAGCATAAGTCATTCTAAAGAAAGACAACACAGAATACCAGAGGAGAGAGAGAGAGAGAGAGAGAGAGAGAGAGAGAGAGAGAGAGAGAGAGAGAGATGTTCTCAGAAATCCACTTCTGTGGTAACTAACTCATTCTTCTGATAACTAACCCACTCCTGTGATAACACCTGTATTCTCTTCTAAGGACAGAACACTCATAAGTGTAACAATTCTTGAAAGTCTCATCTCTTTATACTCCTATGTACCTAGAATTTAGTTTCTAACATAAATTTTGTAATACTCATTCAAACTATAGCAGTAAATTTTCATATCTAAGGATTGGGAAGCTAGAGGATCCTGTCAAGTTAATTTTAAAGAATAGAATAGATAAATGTTGGCATAGCACAGGGGCTGACAGGCTCGGAATGATTAATAGATTTGCAACCCACAACCAAGAGTTAAGTGTGGTATGTTCTATTGGAATTAAGCTTCCCATCGTACCAGCTACTTGTCTCAAGGCTGTAACAAAATATCTAATGAAAGCAACTGTGCTAAGTTTTGCCAACTTGACACAAACATAGACACCTGGGAAGAAGGAATCTCAATTGAAAAATTGCCTCCATCGGATTGGCCTGTAGGAGCATCAGTAAGACATGTTCTTTATTAATGATTGACGCTAGAATGCCTAGCCCATGATGGGCAGTAACAGTACCCACCCACTGCATATGGTCTTAGTGTGCATAAGAAAGCAAACTAAGTAAGTGTGAGTACCAATCCAGTAAGCAGCCTTCCTCCATGGCCTATAGTTCAGCTTCTACAGCCAGGTGTCCTGCCTTGAGTTCCTTCTTTGACTTTCTTCCTGGTGAACTGTGAAAGGGATGCATGAGCCAAATAAACCTATTATTCCTCTGGTTACTTTTGCTCATGGGGTTTTATTACAGTGATAGAAAGCAAATTAGAATAGCCATCAAATAAGGAAGAGCCAACACTTCAGTGGTCCAGTCCATCATCACAATGGAGTCATGGCTCTTGGCAGCTGGTCACACTGCAGAGTCAGGATGCAGAGAGCAAAAACCAAAAAAAAAAAAAAAAAAAAAAAAAAAAAAAAAAAAAAACAAAAACAAAAACAAAAACAAAACAACAACCACAACAACCTCCCCCAAACAACTACAGCAACAGCAACACCAACAACAAAATCATAAACTGCTCATTTCCAGCTTGCTATCGTCACCTTCTTATCCAGTCTGAGATTCTAGGCTATGGCATTGTGATGGCTGCATTCAGGGTGAGTTTTCCTAGCCTCGTGAAGTTAATGGAGGAAATTCTTCACAGACATGCCTGGATACTTTTTTTTTCTGAGAATGAGTCAAGATACCACCAATTAAGCCAATTAAGGTTAGCCATGACAATCTGTAAACCAGTTACATGTCTAAGAAGTCATCCTACCGTTCAATCTGATGATAGCAGCTGCCTAAGGACTTAACCAGCTATTCCCTATGAGTACCGAGAAGGGTTAGCTGAGGTACTAGGGCTCATTTGACATATAGCTGCTCATTACTAGTTCCCAAACAAAGTAGGACTACATGGTTAGCTGCAGAGAGACATGAGAGGGAAGAATATTCCTTCGTTCCCCAGAACCGTATTGCTTAGCCAGATTCACTGCCACTTCTGATCTTCCTTTCCAACTGACAGATTCCATTTGGAGGATGCATTGGTTAATTTTAAACTTCTAGGACCAAGTACCATATGAAGGCAACTTCAGAGAATAGAGGTTTACTTGTTCAGGACTCGGATCTTATCTTCAACGTTGTAGAGGCAATATCTCTCTTATTTCTGCTACACTGAGTATTCTAAGTGAGCTAGCCCACAGTATTATTTTTTCTTAATCTTCAATACCCTGTAAAAATCCTAAGATTATAGACACATACCCTATAGTGTAGTGAGAATTTGGGTTTCTTTAAAAACACAGAAATATTGTGAGAATGTGTTTTCATTTTAATCCCAGGTATGAGATAAGCAGCTGCTTCAGAGTGTCCACAGCAGCTGACTATGATATGCCTCATGCTCTAGCAGGGATTTGATTTTTCCAGCTGCAGATAGGTTTTGTAAGCGTGTGATGTTTGGAATTCTGGTGACTTTTCAGAGGTTGTATAAAGGCTAGAGCTCCAATAGAAGGGGCTGGGTGGCCAATCATAGGTTGGATGCTGTTGGTTGTGATTTGTCAAGTAGTTGTGAATGAAGATATGAAAAGAAGAAATTGCACAACTTGACAGCAAAGACCACACTTGCCCAAGGAACTAAATGCCCCTAATCAGCAGGAAGTAGTCTTATGACATTACAACCCCCTTTCCCCGCTATAACATTTTTTTCTCCTACCTAGTTGGAAAGGGAGAAGTGGAGGGTTGGAGATGGGAGGAAGAAGAAAAAGGAATCCACAAAGTAGCCAAAAGTCATTATTCCACAGTAGGCTTTTTACAGTGGATTCTTGTATCTGACCAAATAACCAGGCTTTCCACCATTTGTTCACCAAAGGAAGTCTTATTGTCTCCAACCTTGAATTAACCAACCACCCATTCAGGATCACAGATACTTTTTATGGTAGCTGATAGTCATCAAGACATTATGTTTTTATGTGCTTATCTGGCTCCAGATTCTTCCCAGGGAAATCTATGTTGAATGGGCCTTATAAGCATGATATCAATTGTTTTGTCCTAGAAGAATCAAGAGTGTTAGAGAAATCCATTTCTTTAATAGCAATATCAAAATCAGCTCCAGTGATTTTCCTGGATGAAGTGGGAGGTGACACAGACCTGCTAATGCTTAGTGTTCAATGCTTAGTGTTCAACGAAACGTTGAGTCCAAAGACATGCCCTTTCCCCCGCCTCAAGGCTACTAGCAAAAGGATGAAATGACACACTGTTATGGAGAAAGTGAATGGGAAATCTATTGGATTTTATCCATATGTTTTATGCCTGTATAATGCATTAATATATGCTGTATAAGCACACATATGTACTAGTATGTACTTTTAAATTGATAGGACTGTGAAGAATACCATACTGCAATAGACCATCAGCCTGCCAGTGGTGTCATCAAAGTAAATTATGCACACAAATATAGCATTGCTAATGTAAAGCAGGAAGTAGTAAATGTCAAAGAAACCCACAGATGTGGTGTGATCACAGTGCTAAGGCTGCAAGGGTTTCCTGTAGAAAGGATCCAGAAAGGGCTCGGCAGAGGAAGTGGCATTTTAAAATAACATCTGTCTTCTGTGCAGGACTTTCACACCAACCACTAACAATCTTCCCACTACCGCAGGACCAAGAATTACCCTTACTGACAGCAAACACTTCCATTCTCCTGTCCAGCAAGCATGCACCTCTCAGGCTACTTGTTTTTCATCCCTCCCTTCAAAGAGATTTTGCCCTTTAATTATCTAAGAGTGCACACTTCTGTACCAATTATTAGACCTGGAAATACTAATTCATTGACATGATGCCAATTTTTTATTAGATGGGAGTGACCATAAGACCATGATGATGCCTTGAACTCACAATGCCCACAAATAAAGCCTTTTGGAATGGATGAAATTTGTTCTTCTGAAGAATGTGAAAAATATGTCATCTAATAGGGAAAAGACAAGGGAAAGAAAGTTTTTCTTATGTGTGACTGCCCGACGAAATGATATTTAATCCAATCACTCTCAGGTTTCACTGCAATCTCCTTGTTCCACCATGGACACCAAGTTGCAGAAAACATGAGAGAGCTGTCCCCAGTCACAGGAGTGCAATGCAGAGTGGCTGAGATGGAAATGTAGGCAGTTGCTTTCATTGTGTGATGCTTCCAAGTGAAGTTCATTGTCAGGGACCATGGAAGCATTACATGAGAGTTATTTAAGATGTTGCTTTGACAAAGACAAACACTAGCCCCTCCATAGCATTCTTCATGACCACCAGGGATGGGCATCGCTAAAAATCAAACCATTGCTCTTGGACAACAAGTATCTGAACCCTGAGAACAGAAAAGGAAGGAAGCCAGTGTTCATTCAACCTTATTTTACTTTCTCTGGCCCTTTCTCTTAATCTCTTCTCTTCCTCTCTCTGACTCTCCATCTTTGACTTCCTAAGCTGCTGCTGATGGGGTCAAGCTTCTCTCAGAATATTAATCTACTCCACAAGAGTTCGATCATGTCTTTAGTTCTTAGGATGGCCCAAGAATTGAATTTATTTTCATTTTATATATTAGGGGGTGTAAAGATTCTGAGAGCCTGAGGATTATAAATTTTGTTGCAAAACTGTTCCCTAGTAATATCAGATACAGTCTTACCATCATGACTGTCTAAAAATCTGCTTATTACGGATACTAGGCACGCCAAAGTAACCAGAACAATACTGCAAGGTCTAGAAAATGCCCTACAGACAACCAAGGGATGCTGAGAGAGGGAGAAACAGTCTTCCCCAGGGAAGAGCTCACCAATTGGTTACACAATACCAAATGGTCAGCCCAGAAAACACATTTAAGTAACATCATACAATTATACACACTGGGGAGGTTCTACTTAGGAATGCATGTGGACATGCACACATTCGCGCACATGCACACATACATTCCACACACATGCATTCATGTCACTATAGAAAGAAAGAAAGAAAGAAAGAAAGAAAGAAAGAAAGAAAGAAAGAAAGAAAGAAAGAAAGAAAGAAAGGAGAAAGGAATGGGAAATTACATACTGATGATCTCAAAAAATAAAAGAAATCATTAAAACAATAAACCAAGCTGAAATTTTTTTAAATAAAATATTTAAAACTTTAAGGTTTGAATATAATATAGAAGGTTTAAACATATTTTGAAGGAAGTTATAAATGAAGAAAATGACTTAGACAAGAGAGGCATCATAGTTTCAAAAAGGAAACATAGCTTCAACATTCAAGGCTAAAAGCTTTGTAAACAATGAAAGCATGTATGGTGACTGTCTTCATTAGAAAGAATGTTGAAAATGTGTGCACAGTCAAAGGTGGTTCCACTGTATCTCTAATATAGACATTAGGCTCACAAAATTTACAGAATTCCAATATTGTTAAACTACATCGACACAACTAGGTGCACATTTGAAGAAAAATATAAGAAGTTTGGAAGGCAGAATAGCAGGATATTCGCAATCTGCTGCTGTCTTTAGATATAGACTTGGTGATGACATCTAGAGTTCGGGCTTCCTACTCTGCTAATCATGCAATACATTCCAATTTGACAAATGCTTGTCATGTCAAAGGACTCTGGCAACTCTTCCAAGGAAACCTTTCTTTAATTGACATTATCCGCTGCCTCCCAATTACTGCTAGTCGAGAAGCAGTTTGTGTGCCTCTATCGCTTTGCTTATGTGTGTGTGTGTGACTCCCAAGTAGCAACCCTCGATAGAGCTGTTAAAAAGAGCAATCACTCCAGGAAGGAGCAAGTTGAGGTTTGGGTTCATTTTTCATACTGTTAGCTATGGAATCTTTGGAAAGCTACATTCTCTGTTATTCATCATCTTCGTCTGATGAGAACTGAAGGCACATGCAAAACAACTAACACAGGCCCTGAGCTACACTCAGAGTGATAGAAAGCAGGGCATTATTTTGGCCAATCCTCACTACTCTAAACTCTAAACTCACTGATACGTTTAAGTCCAACTTACATTCTAGTTCTTCAGTTACTTTTTCTGTGAATCACTCTGGATATTTTTAATTTCTTCTTTATTATGTATTATTTGTTTCAAATATTCATTTAGTGCTTATATATAATGATATGAACTTAGTAATACATAGGTGCCTTCTTCAGCAGCTGGTATTTTCCAAGCTTCTCCCCTCACCCAACCGAATTCCTGAAACACTAAACTCCACATGTGCTCTTTTCCCCATACATGCATTTCTTTGATGAAGTCTAACTTATAATTAGGCACAATAAGAAACTGACAGCAATGACATAAAAAAAATAGTGCCATCATAAAATGCAGCTCAATAAAAGTGCTCTATGTGTTCTTTCTCCCTTCCTCTGGAACTTTCCATTTAATATTCTGAGAATGCAGTTGATAACAAGTAACTGAAGGCCCTGGAGAGGACACTTGGGGCAGAGGACCAGTACACATGTCAGTATGTGTCACTGCTGTTTGGCATCCACCATGTCCCTCTTTCTTTGTAGCTTGGACCATGGTATCTATGATGTCTCTTGTTTAATTGTAGCTTGGACCATAACATACACCATGTCTGTCCTTTCCTATAAGCTTGTTTAAGCAGGAGCAGAATCTTCCCAAGATGACTTTTGAATACTACTATAGAGTTAATAGCTGTGGCGTTGAATGAAACCTGAAGTCTGAGATCCTATTCTTTCTTGGTTCCCTTACAACTTGCTGAAAGGCTGTATCAGTAGCCTGTGGGTGGTAACCGGTGACTTGATTTGAGTTGTCAAGATAGACTGTCACCATTTCAAAAGACAAGAGGGCTCAAAAAGCCCAGAATAGTTCTGCCTCTTGGGAAACTGTGGAAAGATGCCAAGAACATCAATTGGCGAGTGTGCTTGATAAGAAGAAGTGAAGGCGACGGTCCTAGGCTGTACCGTCCTTTCTCTTCAGGTCCATCAGTTAAGAAGATTACCCAGGGCCAGGTTGCCGTGGCTTAGAAGCTGAAAAAATGAGAAGTAAGGGAAAAGTACATCCAGTGGGATCCCTCTCATGCATATTTCTACTGGTATAGAAATTACTGGTGTGTCAGGTTTAACTATCAAACCTCATGCTCTTAGGCCAACAAACAGCAAATGCCCAGATTACTACCTGTATTTACTTCTGAGAAACCACAGATATTATTATTATTATTATTATTATTATTATTAATTATTATTAATTATTATTACTATCATGTACTAACACAGTTTCCAAGTAGTGACCTATATCAGTAAGGGTATTTTGATTTTGATTTTTCCGGACTGGGCAGTAATGTGTCTCTGCTACAGCCTTCTTCTCAGAGTTCCTGGCAAGATCTTGTTAACCTAGCAGAAGATAGGTTCTCATATTCCTCTCTCCCATATGATGAGCAAAGTCACCTGGGAGCAAACATACATGTAGGAATCATGCCTCAGTCTGTGGGCTGAGACCTGCATTAAAAAAAATATTGAAATAAAATCATCACAGAATAGTCAGAAAATCGTTTTTGTGATTACAACGCCCCATCTATGAAAGTTTAATTGTTTCCTTTCAGCCAATTATCACATTATTATTATTATTTATTATTATTATTATTAAAATAAATGAAGGGAAAGGTCAGCATTTAAGAAACCTTCGGTCATAAATATAAATAAGAATTTGGAATGTCAGGGAATAATATGTGCTTTGTTCTTTTTTGAATAGCAGGCAAGGGAGGTCTGTTGATTCCTTCTTACTCAATTCTATTGACCTGTCAAAAAACTTTTGAGAATCTAGTAACTTTCATTATATCGTTACACACGTACTTACCATTGTCTCTTTTATGAGATCTTGCTTGAATTCTCTCTTGTCCCCTTTTTTCCCTTTCTTTATTTGCATGTCATAAAAGTTCTGAATTTGTGCAAATTTCAGATAATTATTTTTCTGCACTCACCAGAGGTTAACGTCAATGTTCTCACCAGTCTTCGCAGGGTCAGGGGGTCATCCTGATAATTCTACGATCCCTTCTAGGGCTTACTGGAGAAACTGAAGTCTTTCTATAGTAGCACGTTTGCAAGCAAAGGTGACTCATGAAACATTAATTGGTTTCTCTTGATTATAAAAGAAGTACAGGTAGGACAATATTTGAAATGTATAGACAGGACAATACTTAAATCTTACCATCTCCAAAAAAATCATTAGCACTTCAATTTACATCTTTCAGATAGATAAGAGCATACACACCTGTGCAGGGCTTTGAACTCCATTTAAACTTGCTTTGGAAAGTGAACATGTTCCTTTGTTACCAAATAGTTCACGAAATAATTTTTAAATTATTTGCGCTCATTACCTGAATAAATAATAATTTAATTAAACATTTCAGTAGCATTTTAAATTATTATGAGTTCTACCTGAGCAAGCATCGTGGCTTGACATTCTAATTTGATCTGGTTCTCCTCCCTCTCCCTAATGGATGACTCACACACAATAAGGTTCTCCTTATAATCCAAGGAGTTTCACAAAGTGCAATGTGCCCTTTCGAAATATTCTGCCTGCAGAAAGAAAGGAAGAGAAAATGGAAAGATTCAACTATGGAGAATATTCTATGCATAGGAGATGATAGCTGAGTTCTGGAAATGCCCCCCCCCATAACCCCACCACCAAACCACAACACGATGCCATCACCCCCATAACTACACTACCCCATCAACCCTATAATCCATCCACCCTACTACCCTAACACTTTACCACCCCCATAACCCCCCATACCACCCACCACCACCTCACCACCCCATCACCACACCCTCCATAATTCTTCTACCCTACTATCCCCACCACCCCCACTACCCTACCACCCCTACCATCCCCCACCACCCTACCACACCATCCCTTATCACCCTCGCGATCCCGACCATCCCTGTTACCCCCACCACCCTCACCACTGCCACCCTCCCTACCATTCCCACCATCACACAACCAACCCCACAACCCCCCATCAACCCCACAACCCCGGAGTTGAGAAGTATTCAGCAGAACTATGCTGGAGACACCATTCTTGAACCAGAACTTGAATTTCTGGGGACTCAAGTGCCAACTTGAAGGTCTCTGATCAGTAGGGAGTTGAAAAAACATATTTCACATTTGTAAAGGAAGAGAGAAAAATTCAGGATATTTTGTGGCAGGTTTTTACAATACAAAAGATTATAAAATTTCAAATTTCAGTGTTTGCAATAAAGTTTGACTGGTGAGCACCCAATGGTTACTTATCTCATGGCTCTCAGCAGTAGCTCTCACACCATAACAACAGAACAGAGCAGATGCACAGGAAGTGATCCTAGTCATCTGTAGCAAACGCTTGTTGTTCCTCACGATGGATGATGAGAATCTGTGTAGAACAGCACTAGAAACACGTGCGTTCTTTCTCTTTCATCTCTCAGCTCCAGTGTCCCTCAGATTGCCAGCAGGGTGATTTACGCACATCAGGGGACAAAAAGATTGTCAGTATTCATTCATTATCAGAGCTGCCTTTGAACTGCAGGAAAGCCACCATCTTGCTTTGGTTCCCTCCCCAAATGTTCTGTGTCTGCAGCATGAAACATTAGTAAGTCCTTTAAACTTCTTGTTATCTTGAGACAGGGCAAGACCTTTCCCCAATTTATTTAGTTATAGAGGAGGGGGAATGAGAGATTGGGTCCTAAATGTTATTCAATGGCATGACATGGTTTTCCCTGGACGCCTGCCAGAACTGATGCTTATGAGGTGTTTGTCTGATGAACTGTACCCCTGTGACATGAAGCAGAGCCCGGAGGAGGTGGCAGTCTATCCTTCTAACTTAGGCTTGATTTACAAATCAAGAAGATCTTTCAAAGCTCGTGGAAGCCAGATCCCACACCCCTTAGAAAGTCTAGCAAAAAATAACGATGGGAGTTTATGCACCCTATGTGGGTAGTGGGGTGACTTTAACTGCCGTTCAAGTATTTTCGTGGAGGCGAGCTAGAGTCCAGGATAACTGCACTCTGTGCTTTAGTAATAGGACGTCTGGAGAGTATTTCTTAGCCTGTATCTGTGGATTCCTGAGATCCTATCTAATTAAAGTGAGCTGTGCTGTAAAGGAATGGAAATGCCTAATACAGTTGACATAAACAGAAGAGAAAGTTGCGAGGAGGAAGAATCGCCCAGGGTTAAAAAGCACATTCAATAGTGTGGGATGGACCCACATATTTGACGTGAAATTCTTACATCGGGGGGTTATCAGTATTTCAGAAACCTACCTGTAGCCTGTGCTATTTTCTGTCTTTACAGCCAGGCTGCACTGTAAGTGCTGATTTCCCTACTGGACCCCCAGATTCTGTGACATTTCTATAGAAACATATAGATCATTTGGCAGTCCTTTACAAACCGTATACCGAACTCTGGTTATCTGGGATCTGTATAAAATACTGTGTGACCACAGTAGATATAAACAATATTGTAGGGCTTCCAATGAAATTTTGTGTGTTTGTTACAGGAATGTAGCAAATCAAGGTCATGAATGAGGTGAAAGTAACCTCCGGGATCCTTCCACTCAAGGTCATTATTATGCTGAAGGATTATTTACTTTTTCTGCCCTTTATTTTATTTGCTTATTTTATTTTTCCTGAGACAAGGTCTCAGGATGTAGCCATGGTTGGCCTGGAATTCACTATGTATAATAAACTATTCCCAGACTCACAGAGCTCATCCTGCTTGCCCTGTCCCAAGTGCTGGGGTTAAAGGCACACCTTGCCATGGCCCGTGTCCTGTTCGTATATTTTACTGTGGTCTTTGTTTTTTTTTTTTTTCCTCTATTGTAGTAGTTCAAAGTTTATCATAGTCTCCTGCATTTCCACTTACCTTTATTCTGTGACTTCTGCACAAAGCATTGCTAAGTAGGTAGACACAGCCTAAAGGATAGATGGGATGTCAGAGCGCTCAGATACTAAAACTAAAACTAGACTCAAGCCCTGAAGGATGCTTCATCAAAGTGTAAAATAAGTACGGCTTTTACTGCTTTCTTTTTGCATCTTCTATTTCTTTCTTGGCCACGATCTTTTAGTCTGGATGAAGACCAAAGTGAAAAAGAAAGGAGGGCTATGGAAGAAAAGTCAAGTGGGGGGGCGTGGGGGGGGAGAAGGAACAGGAATTGAAAAGAAAAAACAGAATACATCTGGTCCTGCTGAGAGTAATGGCGTTTATGTGAATGTGCGGACAAGACTGCGTGTTAAAATGTTCAGAAGTCTGTGTCTCTGAAATACATCGCCTCTATTCTGTGGCTCACGCATTTGAAACTTCGTAGAGAAACATAGACCATGATCGGGATTCATTCTCTCCAACACAAAGGACTCGCAGTTAAATTTCATTTTTCATCTTTCCTTTAAGAAAGATGACAAGGAACAGTCAGCACTGCAGAGGAGTCTTTCTAAGCCTGGGGAGGATGCAACGCATCACCGTGACCCATCTCACAGGAACCCCAGCCCTGCACAGAAATCATGGGCCGTGACCCCAAATGGGACCCTTTGTTCTTCAGGCTTGACCTTCTTCAATTTGTTACACTGTCCACCTTCGGTTTGTCTTAGAGGGCTTCCTTCCTGAGAAATCCGAGCATCCCAGCTGTGTTAGTCCATGATACAAAGACTCCTATCACTCTTTACTGTCTTCATGGGAACAGCCCGAGAGTGTAATATGAGCTGGCTTGGGTCTATCCCTACACAGCCACATCATATCATGGAAGTGTAGATTTATAGCACACTTTATGTATATTTTCTTACTCCCAAGGCCCCCCTTTTCACAGATACATACACAACATGTCATGTAGAAAATATAAATTGTTGATCATACAAGCACTTTCCCTCTTTTTAAACCTTTCCAAAGGTCTTTTTGTTAAATACACCCAGATGCCGTTTGACAGATGAGGGGCTAATTGCTCTGTGAATTACCTCTATTGATTCCTGTTTCATGTTGAGCCAAACAAACAAAAGATATTAATGCTCTGAAAAAAATGAATGATGACCTTTCTCAGCAAACACAGCTTGCAGTCTCTGATTATTGGTGATTCCAGAGAGCAGCGGTCAATGGCAATAGCTGTAACGCTATGATCGCTATAATAAGCTTGCCTGACCTTCTCTGCCATGTTAAGTGGTTTAAATTTATTTGCCCAACAACAGAAGAGCTTTTATTTAAAGTCACAGAACATTCAATTCAGTTTAAAGATGTAGTGTCTTCTTCCTACTTACCTCCTTGTCCCTTCATGTGCCTACATGCTAAGATCACTGCCTTTCCCACCAGGAACCAGACCACATTACTGTAGGAAAAAAGCAACAAATGTCCTTTCTGTTTAGTACCCTGGGAGCCATTTTTACTTTCCAGGTTGTTTTTATTATTTTTAAAATAAAATCAGAATTATTTTGTTTCTCTCTCTTCTTAACTTTTGGCCACAGTGTGTGTTAAGTTCTAGACCGTTCGAGCCCATACAAAGTCAAGAATTGAAGGAGCCCCATTTTAAGCACCCGAGTCAGAGATCAAAAGCTCAATTCTATTTTTATCTCAAAAAAGTAGGCCATTTTATGAGTCATTTCTTTGTCCCCAGAGGAGACCCTTCAGTTCTGTAGAGGAGGAAACAGCAAGCCAGTTACTACCTTAGAACAGCCTTCTTATCAGGACACATACACATCCCAGATATCACTGATTAATGATAGCTTTATGTAATTGGCGGTCTTAAACCTTGGCAGTTAACAGAACATGGCTGTGGGCCCTTTAAGTGCCTCCTGATCATTTTTCTCTGCAAGTCTTTGTGTATAATGGTGAAAATATGCACAGGACAAATGGTGAAAGCCTTGGGTGTTTAGATAGGAAGTGTCTGCATCCCCCATCCAAGATTGAAAGGAAAATCTCTTGAAAAAAAAGGGGGGGGAGCTAATACTTCCACTAACTTCCTGATGCAAGAAATGCCAAAAATATCCAGGAAGTAAGTAGTTTCTCTAAGAGTGTTTTGGTCCCTGTGCTCTAAGATCAAAGCAGGAAGTGCAGAGAAAAACACCACAAATAATCAAAAGGCATCCTGCCTCCTTCTCACAGTCTCAAGCAGCTAGCTAGCTCTGAGGTTAGATGGAGAGCTGGGATTCTACTCAAACACCCTATCTACTTTTCTCTCTACATGAGGACCAAGAAAACTGCTGTGACATTTTCAACTACACTTGACCTTACTGTCTATGGGAAGTGCCATGTGGATTTCCAGAAAGTTCAAGGCATGATTTCTGCATGTGACTTTCATTTTCAAAGCCAGGCCCTCCAAAGTTCTTTCTCAGTGTTTACAACTGCTGTGTACTTTCTCTTCCTGAAATGCTATTGTGAGTATCTTTCCTTCGACTCTACTGCCTTCCTAATTCCCTGTTCCCGATTTAACGTGAACCCCCTTTCCACATGTGTGATGCCCCCACTGATGAGTTGCCATTATACTCAGGTCACATGTTGGTTTCAACACTTTGCATGCCCATTTATTTACTGCTCCACTGACCTGTGTCCTTTGGAATTCTGAACTGTGCAACTCAGGCTTCTGCCATACACCTGGGCTTAATAGATGAACGTCCAATGTTTGAGAATGGATGAATGAGTAAATGAATGGATGAATGCAATCATTGCTTCAGTTAACTTCCATTTTACAATCAACTGTTCTAGACCTTATTAACTTTAGTGAACTGTGTTTTTATAGTCCTCTGTAGGTCATCTAGGATTTAGTTGGCCATTGCTAAGCTTGACCATGCAGCCTAGGTTGGGGAAATTCACCCATGCATGATCTTTATTTCTCATTTGAGAGAGAAAATGCTGCCCAGGCATTTAAAAATTATAGCCACCGCACTTACAAGGCCTCTTAAGTCATGTTATTTCTACTACTTCCTATTGGTCAGAGCAAGTTGTAAGGAAAGCCCCTAGATCAAAGAATGAAATAATGAATTCTTGTCCTTTAGTCATATGACAAATGTCTCTTCTCAAAATAAACACAAAGGGGTGGTAAAAAAGTTGCTCACAGTAGCATGGGCTTGGATCCCAGAACCCATGTAGGAAGTTGGAGTGTTGAAGTCTATCTACAACACCACAAGTGGAGAGGTGGAGGCATGAGAACACCTGGGGCTGTGTGCTCCTGCAGTCTAGAGAGCAGCGTCAGTAAGTATGGGCACATACATAAAAGCAAGTAGATACACATATGCACACAAGAGTGATCACAGTAATAAGCAAATCTATTAAGAAAATGTCGATAACCACATGAAGATAAAATATACTTGTTTACCAATTATTAGAACAGTGAGAGAAAATATTGGTATTAGTTCTTCACCTTAATTTCACCAATAAAGAACCCACCCAGTGACTTGAATATGGTCTCTGAATAAATACTTATAAAATTAGATTGAAATATAGCTGGACCAGTGAAGAAAGGCATGAGCCATCCAAATCTGTGACCTGGGTCTGATTCCCTGGATCTACGTAAAGATTGAGAGAGCAGAGAGCGAGTCACCTCAGCAAACGTGTTGTTTGACCTCCACACCTGTGTTTGGGCACACACATGTCTATCCTGCCCCACACATGTACATACAGTAAGCAGTATATTTTTAAATTTGGAAAAGTCACAATAGGAAATATCCTGATAGCTTTATTTTTCTGTACTTTTTAAAGACAGAATTCTCAGGGGACAGATGTGCTGTTGACATAAGATGAAAAGCTAGATGTGAAGTGTTGACTTTAGTGAGCAAAAATGGTTTAAGGCTCCCTGTTCACATGTGTCACCCATGGAAGTTCATTTAACCCCCTTCCCATTGTAAGCCCCCAGTAAGAATACACAGGCTGACTCTTCCCTTATGCCTCCCAAGGTCACTTTTTAAAGGGGCTTAGTGAAATCCCTGGGAAAAGCATCTCTATTGCTGCTCGCTTACAGAGACTGGGTTCCATCAGGGTGGATGCTAAGCCTCCCAAGTCTAGGCATTGATTTACAAGGAAGAACATAGCTTAGAAACAGGAGAGAGAGAGAGAGAGAGAGAGAGAGAGAGAGAGAGAGAGAGAGAGAACAATTAAAACCCTGGTAATAATCAACCCTGTGGAATTGTGGCTTTCTTCCCTGGGGGGGGGGGAGCCCAGTGGGGTCCACTCGACTGGGCCAACCCCACACAGTGCACACTGGATTGGTGGTCCTCTTATCAGGGAGAATTCCACCCACTCAGCCAAAACATACAGAAGGAAGCACACAAGAAAAAAAAAATGTGAGTCTCGGATGCAATCCTGGGGATTGAGTTTTGTGCAAAGCAAATAAGAAGAGGAGGTTAATTTTTCTTCACTGTTTTTCTTGTTTCACAGGACAAGCCCTAAGGAGATGAATCCTTAGCATATCTGAGGAGCTTTACTGCAGAGAGTGGCATGTTAGGTAACCAAAGGGAAGCTTTCGGTCATTTCTCCTAATTTTGCTCTATAAATGTATTATTTAAATGTGATGTAGTCGAAATCATCCCCGTTTGCACCATTTGATTTTTATTCACATGCTACAACTGATTCAAGAGATGCTGCACGTGAGAGAATGTGCAGAACTCCCTTGAATGACCTACTGTTGGGTTAGTGTGGAGTGCCAGGATCCAGGCCCACAGCCATTGAGTTGCCTGATGGAAACCTTTGATCTACCAGTGTTTAGGAAGCACATCGTTCAGACCTCTAAAACGACGAGCCAGTGGATGTATGTGCCATCCTCGTTCCAGCTCAGTCTCCTGGGTTGTATTGACAGGCAAAGCTTTCATCCCCTAGGGTCATCTCTAACATCACAATTTTCTCTCTACATTTTTCTGTATTTATAATCCCATTCCATTTTCTCCTAGCAACCATCTGTTTAGTAACCCTTTGAAGGGTCTGCAGAGGTTGAATGCATGTCCCCATTCAACTGGAGCAACAGAACCGAGAGTTCTCAGGGCCATTGCTAAAATTCTACTGTGACCCTGGACCAAGAGAATCGAACGTCTTTAATAAATGCTATGTGGTTGTCAACTTCTCATCTATACAGAACACAATTGGCTTTCAGATGGGAACCTGGAGAGTTTAACATCCTCATTCATGTTTCTCAAGGCTGCCATGCTATTCCGGAATAGAGGAGGGAAATTGGAGGTAGGGATGAGTAGCGGAAACCAGTAAGATGGGACCCCCAAGCTGTTCTCATAGATACAGCTGCAGGATTCTGCAAGCACATGTCTTGTCTCCAATGGACTTTAGATAGGCAAATTCATCCAAGTTATTTTGCCATAAAAGGGAATCATCTCTTGAGTTCGCTTTCCTAAAATCCTGTGAAGCTGAATGACCACAACAATCCCTAAGGTCCAGAGCAAAGAATCTCATTCTCCTCCCACATCCCGACCCCTCAGAAAAAAAAAAAAAAAAGATTTCCCACTAGAAGCTCAAATAATTAAAAACATTCTCTGGACAGAATACAAAATTTGGGTAACAGAAGCTTGGCTTGCAGAGGGCGAGTATGATTCATGTTTATTGTTTGATGGTATATTAACTATGAAGCTATCGAATTTGGGAGTTGACTACACATGATAACAGGTAGAGGTATGGTCTCTGTGTGTCTGTGATACATATTTACTTTGATTCTTTCTTTGTTACTTAACTTTAGGAAGAGTCCTAAAAAGAGACCCAGGCACTGTCAATCCCTGAAACGGACGGAGTCTTGCTTCTTAAACCACATCTAGGTAAATTACCTTTTCAGTGTGAGCATTTCCTTTGAGGAGAATCCCAAGGAGGAGCCTCCAGGGAACAGGCTAACTTTTTAATGGCTCTCTCAGATTAAGAGGAAGGAAATATGAAGTCCTTGGGGGGAGGCACTTCGCTAGGCTGTCTGCATCCTGTAATTCTTCCTGAGTCTGTGAATCATACTTTTAAGACTCCTTTTCAAGGGCATTTGTCTTCCTTGAAGAGAAGTCCAAAGCCGAGAAGATGAGGTTTAAAATAGATCTCAATCAAGCTTTTGCCATAAAATCAATTGTGGGGGGCTTGCTGTCTACCCTAGGAAGGTTGACTCTGGCTACATGCTTTCTGTCACCATAGGGGACACTTCATGAGATGGTTCTTTAGCTTCCTTTGATTTTCAAAATTTGCAAATTTTCTTGTATCTTCCCTGTTTCTTTGAGCTATACTGCATACAATTTCCCAGTGACAAGCTGCACTGGAGAATGATTTCCTGCTTGCAGGGAGCACTGGAAGGGCCGAGTTGTTACAGGATCATTCTTTGAAATCACTTTAGGGAGAGGTCTTGCTAAATAAAACATCCAATAAGCAGACAATTAGAAACTACATTTATACCAATTCCACAAATCCAGAAGCACCATTCTAAACAAGTTCTGCCATGACTGGGATTTATCATAGAGTGAAGCATTAGGTCACTTAAATTTCTGTAGAATTAAGAAGCAACAAAAACACAATGCTTAAAGGTCTAGGGTGTTACTACAGCAACAGCTTCAGCAAGAGAGCTCATCTTACTAAAGCATGAATTTTAATCTTTAAAGATAGCGTTAAAAGTCAAAAAGCCTGTTGAACTGTGACAAAGGACAAATACAAGCAACATAGAACAGCAACAGAGCATACATTACCAGCACAGATCATGCGCGGGAAACTTTGTGCTATGACCACACACCACCTGGCAATGTAGGTCATAAATGTGCCCCTCAGATGTTGGATGTTAATGATAGGACCAGATGCTGTAAAATGGCAGGGGATAAAACTTTCCATTCATCTCAACTGTGTTAATAAAACTAAAAGTGCTCTGAAAAGTTTTGTTATTTGCTTAAATCCAAAATAGGATCACACAAAAATGAAGTTAGGCTGTTTTTTGAGTAATTGGACACACATAGTTGAGTTGGACCATTTGCCCCGCCCAGTTCTGTAAATTCTTATCCTAAGAGTCTGCAGGAACCAGGCTGTGGTTAGGTATACCTGAACATCAGCATCACCCAACTTGAATTCATGTGTAGCAAAATGGGATTGATCAGAAGCGGTTGTACTTGTACACTCCATATTTCCTCTCTTTGCAGGAGTGTTCAATGTTGCTTAATGAGAGGCAACTGAGTTCTAATCAACCCCAGTAGTGATAGGCGTGGTGGCTAACATATGGATATGTGCATATGTTAACTCCAAAATACTAAGGGTTTTGAAAGGCAAAGAACATCTCATGGCAAGACTTTTGGATAATGGCAGTGTCTCAAATATATTGAAATATATACAAGGAGGAAGGAAGAAATGATCAAAGACCACTTAAGCTCTGTTTTATCCCTTTCTTGATTTCTTGAGTCTAAGCCTTGATTTTCCATTATTTTAATGGTCACTCCTCATTGAAATTTATTGTCAGTGTAAAGTGGGAGAATCTAGCAATATAACCGTGAATTGTACTTATATGTGCTTTAAAGAGTTTTAGCACGAGTGCCTATGGTTCACAGTTTGTTTCCATAGCTTCTTTTTACAGAATATATATATATATATATATATATATATATATATATATATATATATATATATATTACATCTTTCTTTCATGTTATTCTGGGTAGACAAGTAAAAATTGTGAGGCTAAATATTTAATGATTAGGGATTTATTGATAAAAAAAGGAGGGATACAAGTAGGAGA
>NC_034590.1:43106625-43113104 GCF_900095145.1 Mus pahari | reverse complement strand
AGGAGAGAGAGAGAGAGAGAGAGAGAGAGAGAGAGAGAGAGAGAGAGAGAGAGAGAGGCAGAGAGACAGAGACAGAGACAGAGACAAAGAGACAGAGAGCTTTGAAAAGGAGAATTAGAGGTGCTAAAGGCCTGACCTCATTCCTGTTTAGCAAGAACTGAACACAGAAGACTCAATGCTCAAAAGAGAGAAGCTGAAGTCAACAAAGAACAGAGCTGTCTGAGTGAAGGGTGGGTGATTTTACTAAAATAGGGATTAGATTCTTCTTTAGAGGAGTCCCAACTTCAGCTATCCTGTCTATATTTATAAATCACAAGAAAAATAAAAAACATTTATTGCAGGATTATATACAGGGCCACTTGGGAGAAGAAAGACTTTATTTACTAAAACAGTTTTCCATTCTTGACAGGATTGAGTGGCAGGTATAGAGACTTCTCCCCTACTTCCTGTTCTTAGGCAAGTGCGGCTTCTCTCCTGTCAGGGCACATGAGGGTCTCCCCCTGGACACAAATGTTATTACTCAAAGTCTAGACTTCCCATCAAGAAATGTTTTAAGTATTTACTATAATAAATTGTTTCATGCTTCCAAAAACATAGTTCCATTTTAAAGATTAGGAAACTGAGGCACAGAAAACCAGAAGTCAGATACTTGCAGATTATACCAGGAAATGGAGGGGTGGGGGTTCTTGGGCCTAGCTAATTCCCTCACTCACTGGGTCAGTCAAACTGCATTTGTTGAGGAGCCCTAGTGAGGGAAATTAGCAACATGAGTTGAGTGTCTGGGAATTTAGTTCTTGAATTTTGAGGAGAAGACACCTAACCCATTAGTTTACTTACAGTTTCTTAGTAAGAGGAAACCTAACACATTAGTTTGGTAACAATGTCCCCTTTTCATCGATAAGCAACCATAGCATTTAGCTGATAAAGGCGACTCCAGTTTCAATTCAGGTCATTGACATTAAGGCTATATTGAGTCACACAGCCTCCATCCCCATATTCTATAGGAAAAGCTACCCTGGTGTTGAGTTACATGGGTCCTGTATGGCTTTGTTGGGAAGATAGGGGTTCAAAAACCAATGAAAAATTCTTTCTGTGATTTTAAGGGCATAACATGCCTCTCTCTCTCTCTCTCTCTCTCTTTTTCCGTTTTGGGAGATGTGGCTTCTTCGTTAGGCATTGTGTTGAGGATAGAATGGAACACATGGACATAGAGAGACTGCTAGAATACTTCTCGTTAAACCCAGTGACTTAACGGTAGTCTCCAGCTCAATTCCCATGTAAGGAGTGGAGGGGGCTGTCAGCAGAGGAATGCTTTGAAAAGCTCAGGCTGCTTTCGGAAAACAGTAGTTTCCCCGAAGCACCCACAACAGACCTAGACATTTTATGCTGAAGAAAATGTGTGAAGTCCAAAAATCCACACTTTCAAAACTGAAATCCTAACACTCAAACTATCACTGAAAAGAATGATTTCTTAGTTACCTCTGCTCACCGACATTCATCGTTTATTTCTATGATATGTGTTTGTTTGATTTTGAGACAGGGTCTTACGTAGGCTAGGCTTCCTTCACTTTCTCAGTAGAGCTAGATTTGAGCTTGAACCTCCTGAGCCTCCGGAGTGCAGGTGAGTGAGTTCTAGTCCCCTTCTTATTTACAATTCTGTGAGGCATCAGAGGACCCCTACCGAATGAATAGGCGATCTGCAAGCTGTTCTACCTCTCCCAGTGCCAAACTTGAACTCTCAGTGAAGTGTATATCCTTAGAGATTTTGACCCCAGTGTTATGAAGAAAAAAAGAAAAAGATTTGACTAAAACTTGATATCAGTTATCACAGGATACCAGAAGCCGGAGCAAGGGTTTGCTGAACCTTCCCTGTAGCCTCTTGGCACCCTTTATGCACAGTGGCCTGATGTTCTGACTGGAGACCTTACAGCTGCTCTCAGGGGAACCTGGTTCAAAGGCACAGGCATCCTTGACATTGCCATCTTTTCTAAAGGGGCAAAGTCCTATACCAAAAAGAAAAAAAGTCAAATAGCTTCCTCTTGCCCCAACCCCACTGTCCCCTACCCCTGTGTTCTGTCCAGAAGAAAAATCCCTCAGCCGCAATGGTTGTTTTTATTAAATTCTCCTCAATAAAAAGCTCAGGCAGGATTTATTAGGTACTCAGGGCGGACGTTTAGTATTTCGCCAGTTATTAAGTGAAAATCAATAGAAAGCAAAGAAAATGGAAGTCACCGCACTGTTAGCGCACCGTTGTCGCCCAGATATTATGTCGGCTGTCTTGTAGATTCATGACAGACGAAAGAGGCCGGGAGAGAACTTTCTGCTTACATTGCAGGAGCCAAAGTGGGGTTATTCATTAGAGCAGGCAGCCGGCCAGATGGATTTCCAGTTCAGTTTTACCATTTATCTTTAAAACGCCTGTATCGAGTGAGAAAGAACACTGATATTATGTGATATCAATGGCAGGTTTATGTATCTAAATCAGGATTTATTGTTATTTTGTTCCAAAGACCTTTTTTTCTCAAGAAATACCATTTCGGTGGAAGAAAATAATAGCTAAAACCTTGTCAAAGATAACCTTCCCTGCTGTCCCGAACCACTCGCTGTAAAACAAATAGAACCCGGCGAATAAACAGTTTTAACCACATCCTTACAAATCATTTCTTCTCAATTCCTTCCCTCCCCATTTCAATATCTATTTTTTTAAATGCTGCAAACATGAGTTTTGGGTCATTTTGTGTTTTCTTTTGCGGGGAGTTTGACTCTAAATAATGTGAGCAGTCATTTTAATTGCATTTAAAAAGCCTTAGCTGTTTTCCGCCCTTCTGCGGCACGCTACGAGTTGTTCCAGAAGCATTCTTTAAAAAGCTAAGTGCTCTGTTGTTCTTTCCTTTCCCTGTCTTGAAATGATCTTCAGCATCAAAACACCCACCATCGCTGTCTTTTTCAGTTACTCTGGAATCTTTAAAAGAAAGAGTACCTTTTTTTTTTTTTTTTTGTCTTGAATTGTTGGTATACTTGTTGGGTAGCTTCTGGTTTTCTTCTCTGAAAACAGATCATAGCACACTGGATCTGGTCCGGTCGATTCTGCTAAGTAACTGATGGGAACAACTGACAGAATGAACATGCTGTATAAATAGCCCTCAAGAAACAGAGTACAATCCATTTATTTGTAAAATGCCATTAGCGACACATTATGATTGGAAGAAAAATTACATCTGGATTTTGATTGAAGGTCTTGCTAATAGGACATCGTTGATACTTATTTTTTTTTTAAGCTACATTATTTTCTTTGACTTTTTTTTCTTCCTGTTTATGAGAAAACTCGAGTGTAGTTTTATATGGACCAACATTAGATAGCAGCCAGGAACATATGGTCTTGTTCCAAGTTCACATTGAATGGAAATTGGAAAATTTCTAAATCATTGAATGATTCTACTGGCTCCCACTGAAGAAAATGTATAACATATTACAAAGAAGAATGAAATGTCTTATTAAGCAACTGTTCCCTGCTATTTTTCTTTATCTACTTAGGCAAATTATTGAATCAAATGAAAAAAAAAAACTTACTTTACCAAATTTACTTTTTTATATTTTTCTATTTGGACATGCTTCCCACTTTTGTCCTTCAAGTTTGTTGACAATCAGAGTTTTCTCTTCTAATTAGATGGTAGCCTTAAATTAAAATGTGGAAATAATTTTCTAAATCCTCTGCTACTTTACCAGAGTCCTTCCAGAATTCTGTATGTATTCATGTAAGAGTGTCTGGTCCTGCGATTGGAGAAACAGTGTAGTAGTTAAAAGGCCCCGGATCTGGGTTGTACTCATTCAAGTCTTTACTGTCACTCACCATGTATGTAACTGGGGACATTATTTCAAGGCCCATGCCTCAGTTCTCCCTTCCTCGAGATTAGGGCAATAATCCCTTAGACAGTTTTCTGTTTTCAAAATATGTAGGCTCTCACTTGCCTGGAATGAGGTCCTCAGAGTTAGAGGGAGCTGTGACCTCTGAAGGAACAAATGGGTCCCATGTGATACTGTGGTCTTCTAACAAAACAGCAAGTAATCCCCCAGAGGGTTCAATTATCCCTCTGCTGTCCCGTTTGTCACCGTATTTATTAATATGGAAAAACATAAACTTAAGTTCCAGTCACGAGCATTCCCCTCAACCCAAATTCTGAATTAAAGAAATCTGACTTAATCTTTTCTTCCCAAGATTAACATGCAACCTGAACCAACAACAAGAGTAATAATAGTGTCTGATCATAACTACAGTGTTATTGATTTATTAATGGCTTTCATGATTTGGTAGTCATGAGGTATAATGTATGAATAGAGACCAATTTATAGACACCTTAGTTTGTTGAAAGGTTTTTCATTTTAAGAATATTAGTAACACATGCAGTAATAAGAATGAAGTGATAGTGATTATTAAGGTGACTTGGGCAGTGCAGCCAAGGAAAATGAAAGTTGGTGGCTTAGATCTCATAGTCTCTGTGCTTCGAGTGTCCTGAGGACACACAAAGTTATAACATGTTACTTTATAGTTTGGGGGGGGTTTTGTCATGTTTACGTCTCCAGACATTATGGTTTCTAACTGTATCTTTCTTTATTCCCACTGTAATTGGGAGCTGAATGGAGGCAAACAGAAAGTCCTCATCAAAGGAAGAACAATATACTATATAGTCATATTGTTGGAAAAATCAGGGTAATTTTAAAACGTAGCAGTATTGTGGGGAAGAAACTGTTGTACATTTCAAAGTATGTCCAAACACACTCTTACTTTCTTTTGACAAAATTGTCTGAGTTCCAAGGGCAGGGAGAAGAAAAGGCTGGGCTACCTGGCTCTGCACACTTCTCTTGGTCTTCACCAGCCTTGGGAACTTGGCTAGTAGTTTACACTCTTGACGCTTTGGGTTTTCATTTGCTGTATTGGGACAACACACAATACCCATCACAGTACTGTGACAGACAGTCCTTCATCCGGCGATAGGAAAACCATACTCCTAAAACATTTACTGAACAGTCATGGAAGGATGCTGCGATCGTTTGCTTCCTGTGGGTGCAGCATGATCATACTGTGGTCTCCATGTCGGGGATATGATAAAATGATCAACCTGATCTTTCTTCCTCCCTTTGTTTTTTACTGTTCATCCTTTCTTTGTCTCTTCCTTCCAGCTCTCTTTTTCTCTCCCTCTGTTCTCTCTTCCTTTCTTCTCCTCACTTCTTTTCTTCCTTTGATAAGATTTGGCTTTGTGGTCAATACTGATCATGAATTTCTGATTCTCCTGCCTCAGCCTTCTGATGGTTGGGATGCCAGGCATGTACCACTAGACATTGCTGATGAACTAACTCTTTGTGAACTCATGGGCTATGAGTAGAAAAATAGGCTTGCAGACGTGGCATCTAGGTTAAAAAGACAATAGCAAAGTCAGAAGTCATAGCTGACTGCCAGAGTAGTCCTGAATGTCTAATACAAACCAGCGCTGCGAGGAGAGCTCTGCAATTGCATCTTTCCAAACATGGGTGTTTTACCATGTACAGATGTTGAGAACTCAAATGCTGCTGATACATATTGGTATTATATCATTTTAATTCCTTTGTCCTTTTCTTAGCAAAATAATCCTAGTGGTCAATGTATTGGACATCACACCATTAGGCAGAGGGAAAATGTGCTCAAAAGGGCAGAGATGAAGTTTTATGCTACTGAGGACCTACTCCTTTGAAGAGCAGGGCCCAGAAACCTGTTTTCTTTCCAGTGCTGCAGTTCTGCACTTTGGAAGAAAAGCCACATCAAAATAAGTACACATCAGTGCTCACATTCATTCATGAGAAACATAAGTATATCAACTTGGAAAACAGCAGCAGGTTACTTCTAATGAAATGCTTCTGGATCCTTTGCTAAAGTGTGAGCTCCTTGTCAAAGCGCAAAGCATGCTGCCTTAGTCCCTCTTTGCTCTGGCACATCAGTTATCACTTCTTTCAAGAGCTGATGACACAGTGAGCTTGCCCATGCACTAAGAGAAATGAAGGATGAACCTGCCTCCCACAGCACTGCCCATCACTTATATGTCTGAATACATCAGGCCTTTGGAAAGGAGAATCTGGGCTGGGCAGGAGTATTGACTGAGAACTGCTGACAATTAGTTAGAGACCTGGCTCTCCATGGCAGATCAAAGCACATAAACAATGGCATTTTTTTCCAAGTGAAAATGAGGAAGTCACATCTCTTCTCAATTCTAGAAACAGGTTTCCTTTGTAATACACACACACACACACACACACACACACACACACACACACACACGTGCAAACACACACATACACACAAATACACAAACAAAAACATACATGCATGTACACACAAATACACATGCATAATACACTGGGCGTGGTGGTGCAAGCCTTTAATCCCAGCACTGGGGAGGCAGAAGCAGGCAGATTTCTGAGTTCGAGGCCAGCCTGGTCTACAAAGTGAG
>NC_034590.1:43094055-43104036 GCF_900095145.1 Mus pahari | reverse complement strand
CCAAGCTGGCCTCGAACTCAGAAATCCGCCTGCCTCTGCCTCCCAAGTGCTGGGATTAAAGGCGTGCGCCACCACCACCTGGCTTGCTCCAACTTCTTCGTGGTGTCCTGTTCCATCTTTCCCAAGGACTGTCCTTTCTAAGACCCCAGGGTATGTGGAAGAAAAATAATCAGTTCAAAGTTCAGAAGAAAAAACGTTGCAAGGAAGATTTTTTTCCCCCTCTCCTTGGTTGTTCTAAAATAAATGTAGCTTTAGAACATCAGTATGTCGATGTTTTGAGAGAAGCAAAGGCTAGAATGTATTTGGGTACAGCTATCAGCCTTTGAGGGGCTGGATCATTTATTTTCCTCTTGTGAGGTCCAGGTAAAAGTCCAGACTCTCTCCATCCCTCCCTGGCTGGGTGCTTCTGACAAACAAGGAAATCAAGAACCCAAAATAAGTATTTTATCTAAAAAATGTGAGCTATCCCAAAACAAACATGAAAAGGCACAGCTGCCAAATTCCACAAGGGAGGGAAAAAAAAAAAAAAAAGAGTCGGACATTGAGCCAGGCTTGAGATCGCACTGGGGACTAATGGGTAAGGTTTGGCCAGCTGCCCTGGAGGCCTTGAGGGACACTCAATCCAATTGCTGAGCCTTAGTGGATGTGAATTTCAAGGTTACACCTGGGTGTTCAAGGGCAGGGCCAAGTGTAATCGGCACTTAGATCATAGATTAATCTTATTTGCCATCTATTAGGTTTGATTCCTCTTCCCTTTCCCCCTCCCTAAAGCCAGGATTATTGTGATAGTTTAAGATAATGGATTCTAACGGAAGAAAGGTCATGCAGGCGCAGAGATTTGGAACCTTAAGATAATATGATTAATCTAAAAGCTTCTTTCTCCACGGGGAGGGTGCCGCTTTTCATATGGCTAATTGAGAGACGAGAGCTGAAAGACCAAGAAAGAGCATCAAGAAAGGGAGTGCACAGAACTGAGTCCTTGTCAACAACCGCAATTAATTATCATTGTCAGGATGATCTTTCATTAGTTTCCACACTAATAAGATAGACTCGCCTCGTGCCTCAGCTGATAAAACCTTATTGGCAATGTCGATAAGAACAGGTCAGTATGAGGAACAAGGATTCATGGACATCTTCATTTCATTTTCTTTTCTAACTTCCCAAAACTAAATGACTAAGTAGATGTGAGTTTTTAGGACCACAGAGTGCAGAGAAAGTCCTTACAAGATGCTTGTCGGAATCTAAGCAGTAAATGAATACTGAACTCTCATCAGGAATCTTCGAAACACTAAGCATAAATTGTGGATTTTAAGGTGTGTGGTCCAGGATTCCTTAACTAATATGAGGAAATGCAGAGAAAAAGTTAAGGATGCCTTTTAATTGTTGAGAATGGCAAGTTAAGGTCTTCTGGAAGGTCTTTGTCCTTGAGCATTGATAAGAAAAATGAATAAGAAAGCCTTACATATAAACATGGAGTCTCCCATCTCATTCCCTTCCACCCCTCCTGGCTAGAAACTGTTGCCTCTTCTACTGTCACTGTTAAAGTCGTTTCATCAGCGCATCTCACTGTTGAGCCGAGGGTGCTTCAAATGCATAGAGATCCTTATCCATAGCTGGGGATGTACGTAATCTACACATCTCGATTTCTTACACAGTGTAGATCATTGACACCATTAAATTCAACTTAAACTTTCTTCTTGCTCTCTCTACTTTGATTTTAACCAGATCCAAATGAGTTGTTAGATGGCTTCAAACAGCACAGGGAAAGGACCTACCTTCAGGAGACACGGACTTCCTCCTCAGACTTCAGAGGCAGGGCCTCAAGCAGAGAAAGGTGGGATATAATTTCCAATATGGAATTTTCTGAACAGACCCTTCCTATTAACTAAGGGATGTCCTACAGTTCACTCACAGGAGAGAAGATCGGACAGAGCATTTCCTTAGCCCAATGGAAGAATGAGAGAAGAATGATTCTTGGGTTTATTGGGTCCAGTTCCATGAATGCAAAGTGACTGAAAGGTGGGGATGTGGGAATCTGGACATGTAATCCAACTCATGAGGTCATATATAAGGCTATCAATAGTCACTTGCAGTCTGGGGACCTGAAACATCTTAAAGCAGTATGAAATAATCAAGAAGAATCATGGAAACGTATGGAAACTGGCCTGAGAACCAGCTGCACCCTGAATAGAAATGCCCGTGTACGAATCGTGCACACACACAAACACTCAACAGTTCAGGGGGATAAGCAGGAGCTGGCTTATGGGGAACACGTGGGGACAGAAAACACACTCCTCTGGCTCAAACTGCCTTTCTCTGAATCGCTGAAACATTTCTCTCAATAATACTGAATGCATTGACTTTCTACCTTGAAACCACGGTTGCCTGTGACCAGTTTGTTCCGCAGCCTTTGGGTGACGGGAGAGAGAGCGAGAGAGCTTTGTCTGATTTGAAGGAAAGCATTTATCTCCCTGCTCCCCAAATCAAATGCAGATTTATTGTTAAAAATTGACTTCCAAACGTAACATGGAGCCTGGGCGAGCACCAAAAGGCAAAACTCTTCCGTTTAAAAGCTGACTCAGGGTTACTTCTGACCAGCGGTTGAAATAAGTTGACTTAAGAGGCTCCAGAGCAACTCGGGCTGCCTGGTTCTTAACAGCTGTTCTTTGTTTCTGTGTTGAGTAACAGGAAAACGCACAAATAACGTGTGCTCCAGCCGCATCCCTCTCTTCGGGAACAGTCAGTACAAACAAAACACACCAAAGCAAAAATAAAGCGAATATGAGTCTTGTTGTCCCCTCTCCCCACACCCACCCAACCCCGCAGTTAATTCTGAGCTGGAGACCACCAGGAAAGCCGAGTCGGACTTCTCTGCTCCATCCCTTTCTCCTGTCATCTCATTCCCACGTTCGGATTTTTTTTCCCCATTCTCCGAAAGAAGTGTTGGCACTCGGCAAACCCCCATCCATCACAGCTTTACCTAATATGCGACGTGTTTATTCTTCCAGGCACGGGGCATATCACTCTCAAATGACTGACAACAACTCTAAAATGAAATGGGCCCAAAGTGGGCTGGAATCGCGATGGGGAACCTCTCTAGTCAAACATCAGGCAAATTACTGTGAGCCCCTCCTGCACCTTCAGTGTGGAAATGTCATAAAGTAATAAACAGGGAACTCCTGAGCACGTCAAGGGCTGGATTTCAATAGATTTACATATTAAAGGCACAGGACACATTGCTTCTGCTGTGATCCCGAATTGATGTTCATACCTTCTCACTTCCTTATTTGAAACATAAGATGTGCTGAATGATCTTTCAATATGTTTAGTTTTTAAAAAACATTTAGTTTTTAAAGAACAAATAAAGAGAAGAGGAGAAAAATTTTGGAAAGCTAACCTTAGCAGTATTTCTGTGGTATCAGAATGGGTTGAGATGTGATGCGTCTATGCTTGTGTATCTTAAAATACAATTTATAAAAGACTAAGTAAGGAAGAAAAGGTAGAGAGAAACACTGTAGGTCACTAAGCATTATTAAATTTTCACACTAATTCTTATTTTTATTTAATTATCACTGTGGAAAGTACTCAGTTCGATAGGCTAAATGATGGCTATCTTTTAGAAGACTTAAAAAAAACAAAGTGGTCATCTCATTTTTAATCTTTGAACCACCTCACCTTTATATGGTGGTTTGAATGAAAATGTCCCCGATTGGCCCCTAAGGAACAGCAATATTATAAGATGTGGCCTTGTCAGAAAAAGTGTGCCATGGACAGTGGGTTTTGAGGTTTTAAATGTTCAAGCTATGCCCAGTGTCTCTCTCTTTCTGCTGCCTACAGATTTGGATGTAGAACTCTCAGCTCCTTCTCCAGCACCAGGTCGGTCTGCATGCTGCCATGCTTCCTGCCATGATGATAATGGACTAAACCTCTGAATCTATAAGCCAGTCCTGATTAAATGTTTTCCTCTTTTAGAGTTGTCATGGTCATGGTGTCTCCTCCCAGCAATAAAACCCTTATTACGACACCATCCCCTATACTGAATCTTAAAGTGTACCAGCTAAACCATCGGCCCCATGACTTCACGGTGGGGAATAGAAGGGCCTCGGTTGCAGCTAATTTGCTGAGTTTTTTTTTTTTTTTTTTAAATTCTTAGGTTGTGTTTGATGTGAATCCTTCACCATGCCAGGCCAAGTAAGTTGTCTGCATGTTAAGAGAAGATACCGAGGGGACATTTTCCCCTCACTCATTCCCTCTTTCTGTCTTTCTCCCTTTCTGTCTGCCTCACACACATACACAGAGACATACACACAGGAAATACACCTCCACCTTCATATTCCTTAGGGTTATTGCTTCTAGAAGCAGGGTAAGCACACCTAAGCATCAGCACTTTGCAATTCGATAAGTATATGTGATTTTATGTTCTTTTTAACTGGTGTTGGAATATCCTGAAAGAATTATTTAGGTCAAATGTTTCAACTGAGTTTGAAAATAAAAAAATAAAAAAAAAAGATCTTTTCTGAGCAAATAAAAGGGAGTTCAGTTGTCATTAAAATAACTGAGTTTCATATAAATTATGTTCACATTAAGGAGAAATGAAAAGGATTATGAAGCATAGCTACACATGAATATAATGCTAGGTTTTACAGTTGGTTTCTGGGTTATTTGATTAGAGATATTGGAATAATATTAGAAATAAGTTTTCTTCCTTAGTTTCTATGTTGTTTGTTTGTTTGTTTGTTTGTTTATCAGGACAGGGATTACTATGTAGTCCTAGCTGCCCTAGAACTCATTTTGTAGACCAGGCTGGCCTTGAACTCACAGGGACCTTCCTGCCTCTGCCTCCTGAGTGCTGGGATTAAAGGTGTGCACCACCACTACCCGACTTTCTTAGATCTGTTGTCTTCAACAAGGACAGCAGAGATACAGATATCATGAAGTGGGGACTTTACAATTTCAGTTTCTAAGAAGATTTTTCAAAGAGCAAATCCAAAGAACCATGTCAACACAGGAAACCCAAACTGAATTGCAGCTGGAGTAACACACCTCATCAACAGATGAGTCCGGCTTTTTGTCTATTTGATACTGTGAGCTTCACCAGAATAATTAAAAGTTTATAAAGATATTGACAAGAAAGGCAGTCTTAACTTCCTTTCTGACTTAAAAATGGAAAGAGTATATATATATATATATACTATATATATACTATACTATATATATAGTATATATATATAATAGTATCTATTATATATTTGTATCTATTATATATATATATATATATATATATATATATATCCACACAGTTTTTTTTTTGTCTAGGCAATAATTGGTTTACATCAATGTTCCATCAATCTATTGTTGTATGTCTGTGGGGGGGGGGTGGCACACATTTGGAAGTCAGGGAAGTTTACAACAGTTGATTCTCACCTTCGGTGATGAGGTCTTGGAGATAAAACACAGGCCATCAGGCTTGACAGCACAGCATCCTTACCTAGCTTAACTTAGACTATGGTTTGCAGTACTTAATAATTTTAAATATATTTCTCAAGAGTGCTTCCAATTTTGAGTAAGGACTTTCTATGTAGGAAGGACTTCCATTCCAGTTCTTATAGGACACTTGGCTTGACAAAGCAGTTGGGTGTTGAATAGAATGTCTCTATAACAAAAAACTTATCTTATATATGTAAGTAATCTTAAAACAGTCTCAATACTAAAGGGTCCAGTAGTGACCTTTTCTGGTTGTACCAAAGCAGTATAGTATAACATCTCTGGACACTCTAAGTAAGACATACAAGAAAGTAGTCCTAATATGTACTCATTAGATGAAATTTTAGGACAGATATGAAAACGAAAAGACATCACCTCAAGCAATTAAATAGAAAGCAAAAAGGCTGAAGCCAGACACAACACGCCCTTAACAATCAAAAGAAGTTTCTCCCTTCAAGGTCAACAGAGGGGAACATGATTGAAATCCAAAATGACCTTTCATAAAGAAAAAAAAAAAACCCATACATTTGTTTTCATCCATTTAAACTGAAGTATATCCCAAAATGCAGCCAGCAGAAGGTTAGTTAGTTGAAGGACAGCGTTAGGTCATGAATGTGTGGGTGGGAGGAGGACATAGTTGTTTCAGTACACACACACACACACACACACACACAGTCACACTCACAGGGACTATTAGCTCTTGACAAAGAGATACAACTTTTTAATGTATATATCCCTTTTTAATCAGTCAGTCTTTGAATGTATAGCTTTATTACTCTGAGCTCTTGACAGGCACTTGAGAAAAGGTCACATAATAAAGTATGCTTATTTCTCATCAAGGGAAACAGTGAGTCATCTCTGCATCCATTATTCACCGAATTGTCTTCATTTTCCTTTACCTGCTGGGTTTGAACAATAAAGATAAATAATATTATTAACTCAGCCTAGACATTTTCAGAATGATCTAGAATTTGACAGTGAGCTGGTCTTCTGGAGAGGAAGAGAGTAAATAAATCAGAGAGAATTTGCTCCAAGTTGTTTACAGAAAATCTACTAAAGGCTATTTTTTTCCACAGAAAGTTCCATCTGGAAGTGTGGATACATGTGTCCGAAAAAGCTCTTTAAATAAATAGAGAATGTTGCAGTTGCACTGTATAATGCCCTTTACATTCAAAAGAATACTTTTATAATTAAACAAACACCAAGTACCTAGTTTTACACACATACACACACCCATTAGTAATTCTTGTTCTAGGCTCAGATGGTCTACTGCTTGTCCAACACGCATGAAACTTCAGCACTGAAACACTAGGATTCCAGGTATGCACGGGTAGACCCAATTTGTTGCTGGCTTTCAGTGCTGAAGTTTTATGCGTGTTGGACATGTATCACACACTTCCAGATGGAGTCAGAAGAATCCGAAAGACAAGGTCAACCTCATTGTGTGTTTGAGGCCATCTTTGCCTTCATTCGTTCCAGTTCCAAAGATAACGAAATCTGTCCTGACTAGAAATTCCTGTTAGATATAAAATACTTTAAAATGTCTTACTAACATAATATTAGAAAAATGTAACTAGAATATCTTAATGGCCAAAAGCACGTGTTCAAGTCAGACTCCCAATATAGATTCCCAGCACACATCTGCATGATGGTGATCCAATCTCTGTGACTCTATGGTCTTAGGATAATGAAAAGGGGAGGATGGTCTGTGAAAACTCGTGCTATCTAGATTCAACTGTGTTCTTCAGCAAGAACCCCAGGATCTTCCTCCTTCCTTCAAGCAGCAGAGAAGAGCATCAGATGTCATTGTATACACTGACTCCCCCCACCACACACACACACAACACATCATGGCAGTCAGATGTTTATTCTTGCTTCAATTTTTATATATCATCACAAAATTAGATGGCACAGAACTCAGATTGAGAAGAAATGCCGAGAAGGAATAAGGAGCAACTGAAGAACAGATCTGCCTAGAACAGTCTGCAGAGGAGGACAAGGTGGTGAGAGGGAGAGAGAGAGAGATAGGGAGAGAAAGGAAGACAGAGGGGGGAGAAGCATCGGGTTCCCCAAAGGAATAAAAAATATCCTTCATGTGTGTATTGAGAAAACTCATCATACTTAAGACAGTTTGAGTTTGTTTTCCTTGTACCAGTAAGAGGTCTGATAACCTTGGCAATGTTTTGCTATTTTTTTTAGTGAACACTAGAGTTATTAACATTTATTGCATTTGAGACTTCAAGGTATATGTGCCCAGAATCCTCTAGGCTGCTCTTTCCGAAGGACGATAAATTTTCCCCAGAAGAGTCATGCCCACCACCTCCCTTGCTCAGCTTCCTCCATTTTTTTCCTTTCTGGGATGTGGCATCTCTGACTTGGCTCAGTTCTCCCTGCTAAGTCTCACTATACTGCCTGCTCCCAGAATTCCTAGGATTCCTAGAATTTTGAAATTCTACTGATTTCAAAATTCAACAAAATACTCTATCCTTTGCAATGTCTTTTGCTGGTTTTTAACAAAATCTCAAATGTTCAATTTTACCACTAAAGACCTGGTAGCCAGATGCTAGATGTAAAAAGCCTGCTAGCTCAGAGAGGCAGAGGAAGCGCCCAGTTGACCTTCCTCCTCAGCCAATGTACCAAAAAGAGAAGCCCTCTTTCCTTCTCCACACCATCTCAAAAAGCCCTCAAACCGAATGTCCCATCCTTCTACTTCCTGGGTGCTTCTCTGTTCATCCTTCTCACTCCCTCTCCCTCTCTCTGGCTTTTTCCTGTGTTCACTCACGGTTGCTTGCTCTCCCCCTTGACCCATGGTTGACTTTGTTTAATCCTCTTTACAATAAACAGAAAACTCTCTCGGATTAAAAGTGTGTGCCAGGGCTGAGCAGCAGGACAACTAGAAACAGGTTTTTCCAGTAAATGACACAATCTTGGGTTTCAGAGTGTGAGCGAATATCTTGCAACAGTCCTCCTAATAATTCAAGTGGAAGCAGGCACTCTCTTGTTTGTAGCCACACTGAACTCCATAGTTATCTAGTGCTGTTATCCTCTCATCAGGTGTTAAAACAACCTTGGCTAGAGATCAGAGAGTAAGCAGGCTGTATAGTAATTACTTTTTAACCTAACCAGTTCAGAAGACCTCTTAGGTGGTATATGACTTTTCTCAGGGAGCCCTGAGCTGATGTGTAGGCATCTCAGATAGGGCTCCAACAATATCTCAAACAAAATCTTCTACCCTAGAATAGCTTGATGAACTAATCAGTTTGTGTTGCTTACGGGAGCTTGGGACAGGAATTACTGATAAGAACATGTGTGACTCAAAGCCAGCTGCATTTCCAAAAAGCCCACTTCAGTATGAATCATAATGCATGAAAGCTGTATCCTAAAGTTCATTGCCCATCTTGCAGACAGCTCCACTTGAAAGAGTCTTTGCCCCAGAAACTGTTCACAGCTTGTATAAGCCCAGGGATAAGCTTGAGAAAAACTGGTAACTGTCTGAGCTTACTGAGTCTCTTAACTTTCTCAGTCATATGAGCCACTTTCCTCCCTCTTGGATTGAATGTTTCAATCTGGAGGGTATAGCTACACAGCAGGTGAACATAGGTTTACAGAAAACCTACAATGTGTTTCTGTGACTGTAGGAAGCACACATCATATGTAATTTATTTGTGTGCATGCGAGAGCCTGTGAATGCTGCAGACAAAGCCCACCACCACCAGAGGTATATGGATATGAAAGTATTAACATTCAACAGATGACACACAAGAACATCCGAGAGCAGAAATGGATGGATGCAGATTCATGTTTTTAAAAGTCAGCAAAGATCCATTTAACTTTCTTCTTATAAACTTGGTATGTTATTTACAATGTGCAACTTTAAAGTTTAGTTTTGAAGTAGATTTCCTTATTTAAAGTAAAGATGGACTTAATCTTAAACTTTTATGAAGCATGAGCATTATCTGTGTGCAGTGGTATGTAAATATGAAATCATAAATATGAGGCATTATGTTAATGTAAGAAGATCACAAATTCTAGACCTGCCTGGCCTATACAGTAAAATGGTATTAAACCCACAAAATATATATGTGTTTGTATGTACATACATGTACATATACACAAATAAATTCTTAAAATTAGGAATATGCATTATTTTCCTCAGTCCATGTATTATGCATATTGTTGGTTATTTGATTTTACCTTTATAATTATGAATAGACTGCCTTTGGATATATATATATATATATATATATATATATATATATATATATATCTTAGATGGTCAACTGCACATCTTTTTTGTTTTTTTTAAATTTTTTTATTATTTTCTTTATTTACATTTCAAATGCTATCCCAAAAGTTTCCTATACCCCGCCCCCCACCTCTGCTCCCCTACCCACCCACTCCCACTACTTGGCCCAGGCCTTGTCTTGTGCTGGGTCATATAAAGTTTGCAAGACCAAGGGGCCTCTCTTCCCAATGATGGCTAATTAGGCCATCTTC
>NC_034590.1:43085963-43094045 GCF_900095145.1 Mus pahari | reverse complement strand
GCAATATCAGGGTCCCTTCAGCAGAATCTTGCTGGCATGAGCATTACTATCTAGGTTTGGTCAACTGCACATCTTTATAAGGAACTCTTTTCATATGGAGATGCTGCTCAAAGGGAATTGAATTTTAATCCAATAGGAGGGAGAACATCGGTTTGCTCTCACCTGTTTAGATTGTCACCTTGACAGTGGCAGATAATTACAGCCCATTTTTCCTCTGAATGTATTCTCAGCTTGAACTCTGCACAGACACATGACTGATCCAGGCTGAAAGAGCTGAGAGAAGTGTAGAGGCAGGATTCAGGATACAGGATGCAGGATACAGGATGCAGGATGCAGGATGCAGGACCAGTGAGAAAACTCCTGAGGCCTTTCCGGACATCAGCTATACTTTATGATGAAATGTTATGTTTTTGAGACAAAAAAAAAAAAAAAATAGAGGGGATTCCTGGGTAGACTGAACACTGATATACTTGGGGGAACTTGGGCTTTACTAGATCATGTTTCTGGAAGGGACAAAAATAAATTCTCTGAAAAAAAGGAATAAATAGAAGAAACAGCTCTCCTTCAGTGCTCTCTATAACTTCCCGTCCCTGGCATAGAAGAACCTCATAAAACATCCAGGGACCAGCGAGCAGGAGTCTGAGCCTGATGCACGGCCCACTTATACAGCCATCTCCTCTCATGATTCCTCACTCAGCCGCACAGGCCCCCTCTTATGTCTTTCCTACTTACATGTGAAGGTTGTTGTGGGGATAAAACAGGCTAATGTGCATGCGAGTGCTTCAAAAAGTATAAAGCACTATATAAATGTAAGATGTTATTGTAAAAGGGGGGGCTTAAGACTATAGCATAAAAAGACTTGTTATAAAATAAAAGTGACTCTAGTCACTTATTTTTACGAGGCACTTTTCTCTCTTTGGAAAAATATAATTTACTAATTCAAGAGAGAGCTATTAATTTCTCAGTCCTTCACAGCCATTAAAGCGGGATGATGACTTCAATTCAGTTTACAAATGGAGTGGGCATACTGCAGGGGAATGCTACTCTCAGGTTACATATAAATGGAATTAAATTAAATTAATGAAAAGAGAAGAGAAGCATGTGTAGATAAACAACTAACTCATCCCCTAAGAGGCTCAATCCATATCTGAAGTAAGATCCTAACTAGTTAAAATACACTGGCTATCTCACGTCTCCTTCCCAAGCTTCCTTGTGCGCTGCTTAGGAATTATCTCTGAAATGCTATCAATGATATTCACAGGGCAACTCTGTTCCTTTACTTTTGCACAGCTGAATGCAAAATGTTCCAAAGAACAAAAGAAAGAGAAGGGGGAGAGGGAGGGAGAGAGGGAAGGAGGAAGAGAGGAGGGATTAATTGATTTGGTGCAGGTATAATTTTCAAAGTCATGTCCCTGGTGACCTTCCTCTTCCAGATAAGCCCCACCTTCTAAAGTTGCCACCACCTCATAAAATAGTGTCATCAAGTTGAGGACCCAATGTTCAACATGTGAATAAATGCATGAGGGGCACTTAAGCCCAAACTATTATGAACTAAATACTATCCAGGTTTTAAAAACAGTGGAATGCTGTGAGCCCAAGATATACCTATCCAAGGAAGAGACTTGACAGTTTTGTGGCATTTCCAAGATCCCCAGGGCACATGACGTAACTACAGAAGAATTCTCTTCCTGAGCTAGAGAAAAGTAAGCCCATAGCAACAGGTGTGTGAGAGCCAGCTCTTCGTCACCATAACAAAATAACCAAAAGTTAAAAACTTTCTTTTGCCTCATGGGTGTCAGGGAGTTATTGCATAATCGGTAAAACAAACCCTTACCCAGTGGCCTGAAGCAAATATATGGATGTTCGTGAAAAGGGACATGGGGTGGGACTCTACAGTCCCCTTCACAAGCATGCACACAATGACCCCATGTCCTCTCTTTCCTGGCACTACCTTCAAGCTGCCTCCTTCTTTCAATAGACCCACCTGAAGGTCCAGACTTCTGAAACATGCTTAAGATACTGACTAAATCAAGACAGTTTCAAGTAGATGGCAATATTTTCCAAAAGATGAGAAGTTTAAGCTCCAGGATCTAAGAAAGGGAAAGTTGTTCTTTGCAGGTTGAGCCCGCTTTAGTTTTGTGAGTTTTTAATCTGACGTTTATGGTTGACATGGTATCATCAGGGTTAGCGAGGAAGAGATTCTCTGGGGTCCCAGAAGAAAAAGTGGCGAGTGCTGTGGCTTGGTTTTCTTCTGTTTGGACGAGGGGTGTTGGCACTTCATTCCTGAGTCCATCTCCTTGCTTCCAGAGTTCTCCTTGGGGAGGGCAGAAACACAACACCTCAAATGTAGCTCGTGTCACCCCCCACACACTACAGAGTTCCCTCCTCAAGATGTTAAAGGACACTGGAGGTGAAGATATACTTCAAAGGAAATTAATCGTTTCATTGATCATTTGTAGACCCATAAGGAAGGCACTGTCTCAGATTTCTGATACCTTAAGAAAAATAGCATACCCCCAGATCCGAAATCCAAGTGAACTAAATTTAGGATGAAAAATGACAAAAATGTGAGAATTTTATACTTAGGTTTTAGACATCTAACTTCTGAGAAACTGGTTGCAGGGAAATTTGGCCTAAGAGCCAGAGGACTCCCAGTCTGTGTGTTTATGCATCACTCTAAAGAGAGAAGTGCCTTGCAGCTTAAATGAAAGCAAAATGTAATTTAAGTCATTAGAGAGACGTGCTTATAAAAGCGGCTTATTTTTTTTTTTAGGACTCTATAAAACACTTGTCTGGAATAGTCCCACGGCACTCACACCGACTCCTCCGTACCGGAGAGTACTTTGGAGTGCAGTTCTGGGTACCGTGTTTCTGGAGGAGAAGGACAGAACAGACATTACAGAAGCTGCAACCACTGCTAAGCGCGCATTAAGTCAGTGCTAAGCCCTTGGACAAACCATTTCACTCATCCCTCATGCCAGCCCTCTGTGGGAAGTAGCGCACACACCCTCAGGCGGGGAGAGGTAAATGACTTTCTCAGAACCACTCAGTTAGCAATCGCTGAGGCTTGGTTTTGAACCGGGGATACATAACTTCAGAGCCCACGCTGCCAGCCTTCGGGCTGTTTTCCCGTTCTGTTATTGACTACCGTGGATGCTGCAGACTCACTTACAGAAGACAGCCGTGAAACTCGGGTTCAATTGGTCTGGAGTCTTCTCGACTCCAGGGAAAGGCTGGTGGGAACCGGCATAGATGTAAACGTCGGTGAAGGTCAGCAAATAAGGCAAGGGAACTGCAGAGGCATTTTTGTTAAATATTAAGTGACCGGTCACAGGAGAAAAGGGTTAAGAGGAGGCAGGGATGAAGAAGGAGGGAGGGAGGGAGGCAGGAAGGGAGGGAGGCGGACAGAGGGATGGAGGAGATACTATACTGGGTACCAATAAGTACAAATGCCTAACTGGACTGGGTTTTAGCATCTAACAGGTCATGGCAGCTGTGGAAGGAAGAAACTTAAAAAGTCCACTGGTTGAATTTCTTTTTCTCCAAATGGGACAGAAAACATTTGAATCAGAGAATCCATAGTAACTGGGCTTGTCCCTTAGACATTGGAGTAGAAAGGCTCCAGGAATTAAGGATTAAGGCTAAACCAACTAAGTTTGGCAAGTATGTCTTCACACTGTCCTCAGCTGCATGGAGAGGGCTGGTGATGTTCTGTGACTGATAGACCAGGAAGACCAAGTGCTCTGTTGTTTAAAGAATTGTGTGTAGTGAGTCTCAGAAGAACTAGGCAGTTCCCCTGATCACACACCCTACTGTTGACCTACACATTTACCAGAAAGTGATATTGCCTCTGGCTTTTCCTGAACCACCATCGACTTTGAAAGTCTTCCTTTTTTTTTTTTTCCCCAATGATAAACCAGATTTCTTGCAATAGATTGTTTTCATAGAATCGGTCTATAGCCTCACCAGGAAATCATCTCTAAGAAGAATAGCTGTGTCCACCTTCAGAAATCATTTTTTGAAAGCATAAGTGAGCTAATTAGTCGGCTTGGTTTAACTATATTGTCGATGCCTCTTTTTAATCCTAATGTTATTTTACTGGACTTGTAAGCTGCTCATTTTGGTAAAAATCTTCACACATGTTGACAAGAAAGCCTATTGGGCTTCATCGTGTTTAATTTCAGTGTAAGAAAAAAATCCATTGATTTAATGACTTTTTCAAGTCTGATAACTCTTTTAAGTGGTTGCAACTTTCTTTGTTTTCATTTATATCACATTTTAGCTTTTCTACAGTATTAAGACTCTTTTTAGCAACCTGTATGTTTATGACTGCTTATAGAGAACAAACAGGAATATTAGAAACTGCAAAATATCCAATTTTTTTTAAAAAAAAAGCACAATTTATCTCTATTAAAATTTTCAGAGATCTGAAAATGTTCAAAGGTTCATTGCAAGCAAGTGACTAGGCAATTAAGAAAAAGCCATTTGGGGTTGGTAAGAGGGCTCTGAAGGTAAAAATGCTCGCCACCAATTCTTATTACCTAAGTTCAAATCCCAAGAGCCCACACAGTAGAAGAAGAGAACTGATTCCCACAAGTTACCATCTGATTGCCAGACACAGATCATGGCAAGGATGCGGCAACACACATGCACACATAAAACAAATAAATACACTTAAAATGTAAAATGTAAATAAACAGCAATTTCTTTGATTCTTTTAGTTCACATTTGTTAATTTTCTACTTTTCCCTGTATTATATTGAAGATGCTCCAGATGCACTTGAAAACAAATCTATCTTCTGCTTCCATTGGTAGAATAGTTTATGTATGCCTCTTAAATATAATAATACTGTTCAATCTCCTCTCTCTCTCTCTCTCTCTCTCTCTCTATATATATATATATATATATATATATGCATGTGTGTGTTTGAAAACATAATGAAATAAATATAAAGTGCAACTCTACCTTCTGGCAGTGGGCAAAGAAGATGTTCCTTGGTAAGGCTAGCTTTTCTACAAAAGAGGGTACAGAGTCATCTAGTGAAGCTAGGGAAAAAGTTGGGATGCTACAGATGTGTCAAAAATGGGAAGAGCTCATCAACCATTGGCATATGAAAACAGCTGAGACCAGCATTGAAAGCAGTTGCAGTTTAGGAATGCATGTTCTCTCTATAGTAAGCCAAAATTCGATATAACATATGTACAGTCCCATAAGCCATTCTCCTAGAAGAATCTTCCCAAACGACCTGAATCTTTGTCCATAATTTACTTATTGTATGTCCCCATACACTTACAATCTAGGCAGTATAGGATGTCAAGTATTCAGAATTACCCTATTCATATACAAGGCAAGAAATTAAAATAGAAACATTTTAGATATTCTAAAGAACAGAAAGCTGCATGAATTTATAAATTAATACATTTAGCTGGAGCTTTATGGCAGACAGAGCACACAAGATATATAGAGGTCTTGATTTCATACCACTTGGATAGAAGAATTTTTGTGGGGCAAAGCTATTTTATTTTTATTTTTATTTTTGGTGGTAAGTTTCTAGAGTGAACATATTGTATACAACTTCATCTGAGGGATATTAGGCAATATAGTGAGCAATGGCTTTAACTCTGGTCTTCCAAAAGCACAGGGAAGTCCTTAAGAGGACATTTCTCATAGTATCCATCTACGCAAGCTGGGAATATAATGTCAAATCTCAACTGGCAAAAAAAACATTACTTGAAGAAGAGAAGATGTTATTGCCCTGCTAGCTGTGGTCCAGCAATTTAATTTAACATGGGACTAGAACCCGGGCGTCCAGAGTAGGAGACTGATGGCTAATTTGTGTCGTCAATCGCTATTCTGTAATGTCTCAGAGCCCAGGCCACCCTTCGGCAATAGCAGTATAAGATTAATTTCTGATTGACTATTCAGTTAGCCATCCACATAAATATCAGACACTTCTTTAATTCACGTAATGGGTCTTCAGTTGTACTTAATATCCTATTTTACCATTAGAGTAAAAATGTGCTACTACTTCTTATCAGGGATATCGATAATATTTTATGATCATAATTTTTATTCCAGAAACGTTACTTGTGTTTCAGTGACTTACATAACTCCTTTGATGTTTCCCAGAGTTTTAACTGTGCTTTGTTAAATATGTTGAACTATTTCCTCTATGAATTCTGCCTCCCAACGGGAAACTCAATGCAGACAGGTATCATTCTTGTCTTTGACCACTGTGTGTGCCTTGAATTATGTGCCCCGGTATATCCACCCAAAGGTTAGGCATCGGGAAGCCAGGTAGGATGAGAACGGTGCTTCACATATTCTATTGGCCATTCCTCAAAAGGCATTTGTTTCCATGTGGCTTTGAATATTAAACAAATAAGGATGCCACATCCAGAGACGGGTGGAAGCATGCAGACTATATCGCCTGCTGATAGATAAAAAACACTGTTTTATCTCCTGAGTGTGGCAACACTTATTCCAAGCTGGTGTCACCACACTCTAACTCACTGTGCTTTGTGAAAGATGGAGAAATGTAGAAGACTTGACTGGTAATTCCACTCACAAAGGGCTTCCAGAGTGTCACCACCAGAGGTAACCTTTCTGCTATTCCTTTTGGGAATTACCCAGGAGGTCATTCTACTCCACATTTGTGGTTTTCATCTTCTTTATCTCAATTGCAAGTGATTTCCATCTGAAGGAATATAAGTTTTACATAAAATGCCACATGGCATTAGTTTGGAAAGTTGTTTTGTTTAGTCATATATTCATTGTGGCAGGGTCTCACTAAGTTGCTCAGACTAACCTGGATATTACGCCCCTGTCTGATATTTCTAAATGCTGGGATTTGAGGCACACAACCCTCTGAGCATGTACAACTGTTTCTTCTAGTAGTAGTTAGTTAGGTTTTAGGAGTCAAGGTAGAGTGAGGGTGTGTGCTATTCATGTTTTATTGCCCCCCCTTCCAAATCATTTATGGTTTCAATGTGACTTTGAATATTAAACAAATACTTAATGGATCCACAAAAGAAATAATATTTCTGATGAGAAATCTTTGAATCTGATTTTAAACATGACCAGGTTTTACTTACAGAGTAATATGAAGGATTTATTCTACTGATTCATGAAGCTGAAAATGAACAAACCTAACATTTAAATTATGATTTTCTGTAGCTGATATGTTTCTTTCATAGATCATTGAGTATTTTGTAGAGCATAACTGCCAGTGAGGAAAAAAATCTTCATTCAGTGGTTTTTATATGGATATTTTTATTTAGAAAAATAGTCATCAACTGTTTTTACATGCAAACCTCCTGACAATTAAGTTTTATTTTTCAGATAATCTAAATTCCTTTTCTCTCCTGCAGTTACCTCTCATAACAATAACGCTTACAGTAATTTAACAGGGATTTTACATTTGTAAACTGTAAAAGGCTGTTTAAGAGATGACACGCCATTTTAGTTTCACAGCCTGCAATCTCAAGAAATTTGATAAAGTTGCTGTATGATCAGTTCCAATGCGTAAGTCAAAACAGACACATGCCACCTTTGCAGAGGTTACGGGGAGCTGTATCTTTAAGTTCTGTGGCTGTCAAGCACATCCAAGTGCATCTGGGTCACCAATTTAACAACACTGAGCAAGACATACAGGTGCCTCAGTTTGTCCACTGTTTGGGAGCAACTACTCTATGATGTTTTTCTTTCTTTTGATTTTTCTGGAGGGCTAGGGTTTCCAAGCCTGGTTTTAGCCCATGCTGGCAAGCATGAGAACACCTAACTACATCCATAGCCCTCATCCAATATTTTCTCTCCTTTCTTTCTCTACTAAATCCACTTAAACATTCAGACATATAACCAAACATTAACATGTACATTAAGACGTTGAATATGTGGCCTGGGGAGATGGCTCATTTGCCATACAAGTCTGAGGGTCCAACTTCGGATCCCCAGAGCTCATGTAACTCTGGACACAATAATATGTAAGTGTGTGTCTTAGTCAGGGTTTCTATTCCTGCACAAACATCATGACCAAGAAGCAAGTTGGGGAGGAAAGGGTTTATTTGGCTTACATTTCCATA
>NC_034590.1:43067570-43085468 GCF_900095145.1 Mus pahari | reverse complement strand
AGAGAGAGAGAGAGAGAGAGAGAGAGAGAGAGAGAGAGAGAGAAATACTAATCACTTCAATGTCTCCTGCTTCCCCACCCCATGAACTCAGATCCTCGTGATGTAGATTATTCACAAGGCAGATATCGAGTTAAACAGGAGCATATGCTTTTAATAATGGTCTCCAACGGAGGGAGCTGGGGGAGTGCTTTCTTTCAAACACAGGTGACCTAGTCAGCACTTTATAAATGAATCGGGAACTCAGTTTCTTACTCTTGAAAGTGGAATAGCTAATATTAAATATTTGGCGAAGGGCTATTTGGATGTGATACTGCATACATTATATGCCTGATATCCATATCTGATAATTGCATTTCCAATAGGAATTACAGTTAAGGCTCGTGCAATGTGACATACTTTTGATCATTTTAATTTCCTTTGTGATTGCGGCGAATGGCAATTCTTTGGGGGACTTGACTCCAATTTTCACATTATGAAAGTAAAGCACGGATAATGGAATAAAGCAGAGACGAAAAAGGAGCTTGCTCTCCTATCTCCTCCTTCCCGCTTTCCCATTTCTGCAGTGGGGAATGCCACCTGTGTTCTCCTCATTATAAAACTTTTAGCAAGAAGCTAATGAAATGCAAAGCTTTCTGTAAGACCAGCACTAGCCTTCCTATCAAATCATCTGAAATATTTATTTGCCCTCCTGAATAATTGATAGGGGCATCAGCTCTCCCGGTCAATTGATTTATTAAGGGACTGTTTGGAATTAAACAGCTTAAAGATATTAGATTTAGCAGTGATCTTGGTTGTTAGCGTATTCATTTACCTACGGGAGCCCCCATTAGATATTGTTAATCCATGACGTTTCCAGTCATGGCCTGGATCTCCTCAAATTGCATTAACGCCAGGCTGTTTAGCCACAGAATAACAGGTTTGATTGAGTGCTTGGGTTTGGTGTAATTAGATTTTCCTAGAAAAGGGGGAACTACTTTAATGCCATGTGCATTAAAGGAGATATGCCATCAGCATTACTGTAATTGGTGAACAGAAGCACTAGAGGCCTGGCTCTGTGTGAATGTTTGTGTTTATGGCTCACCCGCCCATTCTCCATAGATGGCACATAATGACCACGCTTACTTACATATGCATGACCCTTACTGAGACACAGAAGAGAAAGGAACTGACCTCTTTAATAATCATCTTTAAAAAAAAAAGTGGAAAATTCTATTCTGAGTAATGGGATCAATTTTTCGTTTGTTAAAACTGCCAATTATTTCTCGTACCAAAAGGTCATGTGGCTGGTTAATCAATGATAAAAGGAGTACGAGCATGTACATGGGCATGTTCATGTATTTGATTTGCATTCCACTCTCAGATCATCTGCTACCATTTCCAACTGCTATTCCAATGAAAGGTCCCAATCACAGCAGCAGAATTCTTCCTCAACGCTCCCTTCGAGGAATGAAATGTCCTTGGTGCCAGGGATGCATATAATAAGTATATGAAGTCAAACAGGCCGTGGTTCCCACTGGGAGAACGGCATTCCTTGTGAAAGCAGTCCACTGAAGTAGGCTGTCACCTTATATGATGGGCTAATTAAAGAGTGGGGATGGATTGGTACCAGACACATCAAGAAGTCCATCCTGCTTTCTCATTTCCACTTTCTCTTCTTTTTATATTCCTCTCATCTCTAAGCTTAAGGGGGTTACAAAAATGCCAATTTGTTGTTCAAGACTGAGATAGGGATGCCTCATTGGGTCTCCCCTTTCCTCTTTCTCAGATTAGTATTTTGTATAGACAACATTTGCAAAATCCTGTCCTTCTTCAAGTCCCAACAATATGTGTCATAGTGAAATGTAACAAAATTGTTTTATGCTAGATATGTCAAAAAGTCAAAAGACAGAAAGAAAGGAAGAAAGAAAAGAAAAGAAAAGAAAGAAAGAAAGAAAGAAAGAAAGAAAGAAAGAAAGAAAGAAAGAAAGAAAGAAAGAAAGAAAGGCATCAGGCATCGTGAACACAGGTTATCTTGCTTTGCCCTAGCATTTCTGCCTCCCATTAAAGATTTAGAGGTTTGGGGAGGTCAAGCTCATCCTCTAAGATCAACATCTAGGCCATCCTTAAGATAGTATAGAGCATTGTTGATGATTTGGGCAGCTGTTGGTTACGTTTGAAGAGACGTTCCTGTTGCAAAAGGAGGCATTCTCATCATATTACCTTTATGATCAGAGAGTCCGACCCCACAGCCACATTTTTGCACAGGCTGCTAGATAACTATTTATGTTAAATGGAAGCTTAAAGAAGGGGAGAAGACAGTGTTCAGTTTCCTGGCTGATACTTAGGGTAGGGGACCAACGATGAGGAGTCAGATGGGCAAGGTTGACTCTTCTCATAACCATAGAAGCAGCTACAGCTTCCTCAGGGTTACTTCAGATGTGTGTACATTGATTCCTTCACCTGTACTTTCATCTCCTATGATTTTGATTACCCCTGATCAGTTACCATCTGAAAATATTACATGGAAGAATGTAAAATGAGACACATTGGATTATTACCTCATGGTAGCCTTAGTGTTACTTATCATTTCCAAAAACATATGATCCTAATAGAACACATTGTCTCTAATAACGGTTTGTTTGTAATAATGGCAGGGAACCTGATGTCTATTAAGGAATGGCCCACTTCTAAGAAAGCAAAGTTTCTTTCTTGGGGATGACAGAGAATTTATACATCAAAATTTATATTATTTACTTAAAACATATAGTTATCAAATATAGTTCATTGTTGCCTGTAAATTAAAGCTATGGATTTCTATTATGAGACGACCATATGTCTTCTCTATGTGGATGAGAGAGGCAGCTACTTCTTCAAGTGTTGCTCAAAATAATCCCTGGCCTCATGGGGAGGTGATGTTCAGGGTACCAATTACCAATATAATTCTGCAATGATAAATTTGTGTAAAAATAAATAAATTTAAATTCCCCAGACGGGTTCATTATAACTCATACATAGCTTAATGGGGATTCACCCATATTATATCATTCTCCTCTATAATTGTCCCATAGATCCTGAGCATAATTGTTATATACATTCAAGGAAACTTGGGGTAAGTGCATTTCCAGCTATTTCTTGTTGTCAGAAAGACATGCAGGCCACCTTTACATGTTTGGATAACATCTTGATGCACTCTAGGGGTGGGATGGGGTGGACAGATTGTTTTGCAGAGCGATTTCAATCTATTAAATGGAAGGGTAGAGTTGGGGACTTGGTTCTCTGTGACTGAGAGCACACAACTTTTGTGAAGATGACCTCTAAGGTCACTGGGCATGCGCAGTATGCCACCAATTATTTCCTGGCATACTCACAGGAAGGCTCAAGGCTACTACTGTCAAGCACTGACTAAAATTATGGGCCTCTGAAACAATGCAGGTTCTGATGACCACTCTCCTCTCATAGACATAAACCCAAGTGAAACCCAAGAAACAAACCTAGAAGCAGATCTGTAATTGGCCTATGTGTGTAGAGTTCCCCTGTCCCATGTGGTCCTGACACTGAAGAGATTCAGCAAGGGTCAAAATCTCAAGACACAGTGAGTTAGCTGGTTTGTTAGTTGACTCATGACTTCTTGGTTTTCTCATGGCCAAAGCAGACAGAACAAAGACATCTAACCATTTTACCATTGCTTACCCTTAGGACATGATGATTGCTCACTGGTAGTTCTGAACCAAATAGCAAGAATCAAGGTCCTTAGAAGAGTTTTGTGCCTACCATCCACATGGACCCTCCCTACAGAGTATGTTCCCAAGGCAACCTCCCCTCTCCCTTTGTCTTTTTATCCCTATCTTGAGCTGCTGTTCACGTTCCCATATCCTTATTCCCTCTTTCCGTTCACATGTCTCATTTCAATTGTTGGGTGTCGTATCTGAGCAGTCCTCCTCCATGAGCAGTCCTCCTCCCTGAACAATGCTCCTCCCTGAGCAGTGCTCTTCCCAGAGAAGTATTCTTCCCTGCTACTGGGACCATGGAGAAAGGTGAACACTGACAGTTTACCTAATAAAAGCATGAATTGTTTCACACACACTGTTAGTGTAAAACTATAAAAACAATCTATCTGAATATTTGGTAGTTTTTAATTGAGATTCATCCAATATATACAAAGAACTCAAGAAGCTGGACTCCAGAAAAATCAAATAACCCCATGAAAAAAATGGGGTACAAAGCTAAACAAAGAATTCTCAACTGAGGAATACCGAATAGCTGAGAAGCACCTGAAAAAAATGTTCGACATCCTTAACCATCTATGAAATGCAAATCAAAACAACCCGGAGATTCCACCTCACACCAGTCAGAATGGCTAAGATCAAAAATTCAGGTGACAGCAGATGCTGGCAAGGGTGTGGTGAAAGAGGAATGCTCCTCCCTAGCTGCTGGGATTGCAAGCTGGTACAACCACTCTGGATATCAGTCTGGCGGTTTCTCAGAAAATTGAGATTCATACTCAACCTAAGTGATATAGATTTTTTAGTTTCATTTCTTTCAATTAACAATTTCTATTGCCTTGACTTCTGTAAGCAGCCTTGAATCACTCCTCTAGGAACCAAGCTCAAGTTGGGTCGTCTTAGGGCTCGACTATGCATCAACTTTTCATGAGTCTACTAGTCATGGGGCACATTTCTGATTCATGATCCATTTGTCAGCAGCTGTAAGCCCCAGATTCTGTATTTGTGGAGTTCATGCCTTTTCTTCTTCTTCTGTGGTGTGTGACCCTGCACTCTGAAGACCTCATTCTGCTTGTTTCTGACAATTTCTCCAAGGTGTCAGACAGCCTGAATTATATTCCTGGACTCTGGAGTTCCAGTTAGCCTTCTCTGTTTGGTTCAAAGCACAGGCATATGAGGACCATCAGTGTCAAAGCATTTTATTTTAAAGGACTCAGTTATAGTGTTATATTAATAACATAATAATACTATAGCGATAATACAAGATCCAGAACAAGAACGGAGGCACATATGTGCATACTTTGTGTCTGCTATATCTGTAGATAGACAGATAGAAGAATAAATGAGCATGGACATTTGTGGAGAGCTTTGTTCTGATTATGAATGACATTTGGTGAACTGACCTGGTGTTTGCACTAAATAGCTCTGACCACAGCGGGCCCTGATCCTTCTGATTCTCCCCACCCAGTCCAAGGACTTAGAGCATGTCACGGACATTACCGAGCCTGACAAATCAGAATATTTGTTGACTTAGAGAAACCACTGCTTACATCCCCAACTTGAAGTTTTATTAGGAAAAGCAAGTCTCACAACACATCCAGGAAAACATAGTGAAGGACAATTAGTGCTCTGAGATATTCATCTTATTTTTCCTGAAAATAGGCTCTCTCTCCCTTTCAGAGAACATGAATTTGTCTTCCTTCCTGACTCCACATCCAAAGATCACTCCTTGCCATTTCTCTCTGGCTCTAGTGTACTGCCTGTCTGTCTGTGTCTCTGCCTGTTTCTCTGTCTCTGTCTGTCTGTCTCTGTGTCCCTCTATTTCTCTGTGTGTCTGTCTGTGTGTCTGTGTGTCTGTGTGTCTGTCTGTCTGTCTGTCTCTCTCTCTCTCTCTCTCTGTGTGTGTGTGTGTGTGTGTGTGTGTTTAAGGAAGCAAAGCCATGTGCTTGCTGTAGCGACAGCAGACCCACAGCCGTAATCATTGTTTACTGATTTAGTCCATTTTACTAGCAGGCAATGCTTTTCCAGAGAGCTGTTTTCCTGGCAGGGTGCAAAGACTGCTTCCAGGGGCAAAGTGCGCGTCTCCAGGCTGTCTTGCTCACCATTCCTGGCACTGTCTACCCATGCCTGGCAGGGCCACCTCGACAAGGCAATGGGCTGGCGTGTCAGCCTCTGCCTCTGATGCTGCTTATCTGGCAGTGGTGGTAATGGGAGCCTGATAAAAGCAGGGGGCAGGGCAGAAAGGACCCGAAGGGGCATCCAAACAGTGCATGTGGCAGGCAGAGCCTACATGTTTCATACTGAGATCTACTCATGTGGTGAAAAGTATTGAAAATGACAGGCTGGGGGCGTTACCTTTCCCTCTGATGGGCTTTTTGTTGTTGTTTCATTTGTTTACAGTGCTTTGAGGCTCTGAGGCTGTGAGTGCCTCCCTTGCCTCTCGCTGCTTTTGTTACAACTGTGTATGCATTTCGCTCAAAATAATGGATTAGACATGAAAAGGAAGGAAGGACAGTCAAGAATCATTCACAATTCCTGAGTAGTTGATCTGCCACCTTTATTAATCCTCTTCTATATTCCTGTTTTCCATGTTTGCCACGTGAAATCTTCTAGCAATTGGCAAATCTGGGTACCTTGGAGGTGGGTGGGCTAGCTTGCAGGTAAAGAAAGGGAGCTGGGTGGTGTGAGCTTTGAAGATGTTCAGTTAGTGCTTCTGAAGTGATGCAGCCATCAGGGTGGCCTTGGAACCTCAAAGATGACAATGCCAAGTACCCATCATAAGGCAGCAAATGCCTATAGTTCAACTCTGTTCATGCAGGCCACCTTGGAGGACCAATCCAGTGTTAGGTGTAGAGGCGTTCCTTGGTTCTCGATTGGGTACCATGAGAAGTTTTGGTGTTTTGGGTTCATAGGAGAGTAACCCCTGCAATGAAAGCACCCTTCCATCAGCTTCATAAATTTTCTGCTACGCACTCCTGATATGTCAAGACCATTTATATTATAGCACTGTGTCCTCTGCATTTGTTTATTTGAAATGTTGAACTCTTTAAAATAAATAAAAATGTTCAATATTACATGGGAAGCCTTCACTGCTGAGCTATTGTGGTGGATGTGAGAGTCTGAGAATATTTTAGGCTGGCTTCTTTAGTCCATCACTATATAGGCCACCTGGACATTGAATTTCTCCATCATATCCAGGCACGATCACAGTCCTCATTCTCTTACCTGAAGAACTTCACAGATGCACAGGTCAGTCAGTCAATCCCCCCCACACCCAATCCCCTGCCTCACAGTAGAAGGCCTCCCTGAACACCTAAGAATTCTTTCAACAGCCTCTCAGTCTCCCATAAACTTACAGGACTCAGAAAAACTCAGGACTAACACAATAACCTTTACAGCTCCTTGAAAATACCTGTGAGCAATTGCACCTGGCATCTTAAAGCATGTTATCTGGGGCTGGTGAGAAGGCCTAGCAGGTAAAAACACTTTCCTCACAAGCCATGGAAGCAAAGTAAAGTTGGAACAAGAAGACAAACTCCAAAAACTGTCCTCTGATATTGACATGTGCCCTCTAACACAAGCACCCACATACCACAACACACACACACACACACACACACTATATATATATATATATATATATATATATATATGCACTATATATACTGTATACACTGTACACACACATATAAACAATCACATACACACAAACACACCACACACACAAGCCACACTACACATACACATAAGCCATACCACAGACACACACACACACACAAACACACCACACCACACATATCTATAAGCCATACCCCCCACATGCATACACCCACACACACACACACACACGTATACCCACACTAATAAATGTGTAAAGTGCGTTTTAAAGTAATCATGTATTCCCAGAGCACTGGATAAAAGATCATGCTTCTTAACTTGGACTCCCCGACACTTGAGCTAGCAAACTGTTCCTTTCTTACTTCACCCAGGGAAACTTCAGTCCCTGTGTGATCACCATGGTGACTATTAAAAAGTGATGTACATGGAAGTTCCCCAATGTCTTTGTAAATAGCCACAGTGATGCTCTACCTGGAGACTTCTATGCATTCAGAGAAGCCATGAGAAAAATACAGGATAAAAACCAAGATTTACTTCACATACCAAGCTCCACAGACAGGTATCGGAAAGGGGGGGGGGGCTGCCTTCACATGTGCTCATATGTGTAGCATGCTGTCCCACATGCATGAAGTCGGCACCTTTAGACCCACAGAGACAGACACCAGCACCAGGCGTCTTGCTCCACTGGGGATGTTGGTACACACAGTAACTTCTTTGCTGAAAATGCTATAACAAAGCTAATCTAAATAGAACTAGTAATATGTAATATAATAATGATGAAAAGAACCCACTTACTCTGGATGTAGGTGTCAGAACATCTGTCAACGCTTACCTGTCAGAGAGCAACTGAGTCTAGAATGCCCTCCTCATCTTTACACATCTCAGAAAAAAATAAAACCTGCCTCGAGTCTAAAGTTTTAATTTAACAGCTAATATTCTGAGAGATGGACGGTGGAGAATGAGAGAGAGAGAGAGAGAGAGAGAGAGAGAGAGAGAGAGAGAGAGAGAGAGAGAGAGCCAGGGAATGGGGGGAAAAGAGGAGGGAGACAGAGGAGGGATGAATGAGAGAGGAAGCAGGGATCACCTTTAAGGCTTTTCTTCTTTCCTTTCTTTCAAATGACACAATAGAATTTTTTTTTCCTGAAGTTGTATTAGGGATTCACTTAAGCAGAAATGAACTGTAATATGCAAATAGTTCTAATTGGACTGCTAATAGAGCGTGTCTCTGTTGTTTTTTTGTAGGGAGTTTTATGCCTATGTAATCAGTGCAGACAGCCGTTAAGTAAATGAAGAGGCAACTAACAATGTCAGAAAAGAGACCGGGCGGTTCCGGCTGACACTACCCTAATCTTCCAGGACCCATTAAATGGCAGTTTCAACGCATTACCTACCATAACATCCTTGAATATCACTGATTTTATTTGCAGTATCAAACATTCCATTTCATGCCCCATTAACAGTGGGAGCCTGAGCTTTTTGACGCAGCTAAACATTTTACTAACTACCTGGACTAAGTAACCAATTAACTTTTGGAGACAATACGGCCAATTAAGCGCGAAAAGGTAAGGCTGTCATCCCCCACGAAAATTGAATTTCCTCTTCCTGATGGCACTTATTGTCGCTGCTCAATTGTTAATGGGGATGCGGTCCCTATTAAAGGATGAAGGCAGTGTGGAATGGAAAAGTTCAGGGGACTTGGTTCCTAAAGAGTAGGTCACAAAGTGTCCCAATCGGCCACTAATTCAGTTAACTTTTCTTCATGCCAGATTATTGGATGAGTCCTGGAGCAGGCCTCTCATATGACATTCGGTGATAGTACATTGCACAATCTGGTTGCTTCTGAGGAACCCACAGGCTCAGGGCTGCACTTAGGACCTTATATGGAAGGCTTGGGGGGGGGGGAGGGAGGAAACGTTGTTTTTCTTTTTGTTGTTGTTTGTTTGTGGGCCTTTTATTTTTTTTTTTTTTCTTGACAGCAGAAAGATGAGTGTCCAACAAGATATTACCCTGCTTATGACTGGTGTGGCCTCTTCAGAGAGTAAACCACAAAGCCATGGATAGAGAGGTGTGCTCCAAATTAACCCTCTGTGGTTTGGGAAGTCATTTACTAAATGGCAGAGAGGGTCTCCGGCAGTGATTCTGCTCCCTGGATCTGACTCCGGTCGACGGAAATGGAGCACAAGTAATGAACTTGGCTATCACGTTTTTGAAAGCTGGAGGCAAATCTCATTCCTTTCGGTAGAGAGTCTTTCGTCTTTGGACGCACAGAAGAAAATTTGTCCTGGAGGGAACTATCCACGGGCCTTGTATCAGTGAAATACACAAAACTCACGTGGAGCTGTGGCCCAAATGTTGACCATACATCTGTTTCAAAGGAAAAAAAATAAAATAAAATAAAAAAGAACCACATTGCTTCAATTTGGTAAAAATGTAAGTCTCCTGAAGGGGAAGACAAATCAATTGAAGGAGGAAGAACATGAACGCCAAACCTAATTATTTGGATCTGACTTCGCACGTTCCATGTTTTCCAAGCAGTATAACTCAATGCATATCCGTGCTCTGTTTGCATGTGTATCTGTTTACTATTTTAGTGTCTGGTCCCTGTGCAGGCCAGAAGAGGGTATCATAGCCCTTGCTAATAGAGCTACAGATGGTTGGGAGCTGCCATGTGGGTGCTGGGAATGGAACCCAGGGCCTCTGTACAAATAGCCAGTGCTCTTAACCACAGAGCCACCTCTCCCACCCTAAGCAGTAGACTTTATTTTTATATTTATATAATTTCCTTATTTATCTGGTGCCTGTTCACATACACTTAAAATCTAATTTGGGTCTCAGCGCTCATAAGAAAGCCAGTCTCTCAGCTATGCATATACTTACTGACTATTGTTTTAGTGGTAAAAATGTGTTAGGATCCACAGGAGACCCTAGTTTCCAGATGTTTATGCTGTTTCTGACAGATCCTGTATGATGGAAGCAGGAGACAGAGCATAAAGAACCAAGAATTAGCATTAGACATTTTCACATGTGTCTTTTCAAATGTGTCTTTTCAGATGTGTCTTGATAAGAGTGTTTACTTCCAAGGACCTAATAAAGAAATTCCTTTAGGGTTTTTTTTTCCCCCCTTTCTGAGATTCCCTTTGGATTTCCATGGTTTTTCTCAGGAGTTGTAATTTTTGTTACAGAAGGGCCTTCTCTGAACTGTTTATTTAAGCCCTTTCCCATGTCGGAGGATGATTTAAAAATGATTGCGAGATTTCTATGCTTCCTGTTCCTTAAGAAAGACAGAGGTGTAAAGCCAGATCGCCAGTGCTTCCCACTCCCACCCACATCTCTACATGAGACTACTGCAAACAAACAAGCAATGACGAAATGACGTCAGCATGACTCAGACCACAGAAAGGGCTGTGGCCAGGAGGGTCTAATACCCTAGGACATGCAGCAAAAGCAGGAGAATTTTTCCTGCTGCTTGGGCCTCCCTGGAGCTCACACTGTGTCCTGCTGAAGGAGGAGAAGGTAAAATGTTACCCTGGGAAACCTCTGCTCTCTGAAGCAGGAGGGAGCTGACATTCTTGGGTTAATGGAGAGTAAGGAGGAGGAGGAACGTGAACACCTACTATGATGCCATGCAAGCAAGATCACCTCAGAGTTCCCTTCAACTGGAGTAAGGCTGTCTCCAGGAAGCCAGGCAGCCAAAAGAAAGATGACAGATCCCAGGGGTTATCCCAGGGGTAACCACCCAGACCACTTGAAAATTCCTTATCTAACATATACTCAATAAAAAAATCTCTCCAACTGTAATCCTCAGAAAGATCATAGGGAACCTGTGTGATACAGGAAACAGAGAGTTACTATTTCTATGGGAAACCATGAAAATAATTCAGATGTATTAATAAATAAAGTATTTGGGGGAAAAAATAAGTGCACCCTTTATCACCTTGGAATGATCAAGTGTTCTCTGAAATATAATATTTACATAATATAAGGAAATGTTTGTATGTATTTGGTTGAACATATTCTTAATAACCACAAGAACTAACAGTTTTTAGAAATCTACACATAAGCTAACCTGGGGGGAAAATAGCTCAATATTTGAAAAATGTCTGTTTTTTAGTTAATAAAAATTCTGACAAATCAATAAAAAATCAGGACACTAGCAGTTTTCAAAGACATAAATATAAATGACCAATAAATACCTTTAGTTTCTGAGCTTTGCTCACAATTTTAAGACGTGCAAATGAAAAACAGCAAGTTCCCATTTTTCATCTCTCTGACCAAATAAATGCCAAGGTAGATTTTTCTTCAGAGCCCAAGCAGGGAGAAGTGGCCTGTCACCTACTCAAGGGTTCTGGAGAGCGAGTGACTGATGTATCCCCAGCTCAAAATGACTCAGTCAATAGTTCTATAGCTGCAACACACACACACACACACACACACACACACACACACACACACACACAATGTTTCTTATACTTTTTTTCACAAAAAGTTAATTATTGGCAATAAAGTATCTGCCAATAATTAAATAAAGGAATAATAGTTACAATAAACTTAGCCGAGCTAGATGGAACATACCTATAACCCCATGTTTGGGAGGATGAGACAGGAGGATGATAAATGTGAGGCTAGCCTGCACTAGGCAATGAGACCCTGCCTCAGTGAATAAGAAGGGCAGGGGTGTAGCTCAGTGTCCGAATGGTTTCATAGCATGCACAATATAGCACCTGGAAAAACAAGTTCGGATGAATTACAGAGAATTGATTCTTTGACATGCTACACGGGAGAAAAAAGTCACGCACAGCATGGCATGTATAACGTGATTTCTTCTTCTATTGCATGCATGATATTTTCCCTTGAGTGTGCCTACAGATTTACTCTTATGTTTCCCATAGAGTCACATGGATACATACCCATCCTTTTGGGTCCCATGAACTCATGCCTTCATGAATGTACGGAGCTCTTGATCAGACTCCTAAGACATACTGCTTGCAGGTTACATTTGACATCGGTTGTTGCTGATGAAGGACCTTCCATCTTTTCCTTTGGACATTGTGGGTTTTCCAGTGATGCTTGTGCATCCTTTCTTATAAATTATCGCCATCATTATTGAGAGTACTTTGTGTACAGAGATATAAGGCATATTCTTTCCATAGCTCACACTGAAAACAGAAAATTAATTTTTATTAAGAAGTAGATGTTTTCCCTGGCTGCCAATGAGGTTGCAGAGTCATTGTAGACATTTAAAAGACATGATCTTTCTCTATCATGACAGCCTGCGATAATTTGTCTTTACCAGTGATGTTCTCTGAAGGCTTATCACGCTCAGTGTTGTGTTAAAACACAAACTCACCTCTTCCCCCCGAGGAATGCACATTTTAATAAAGGGCATGCATTCTCCTGAAGTGGGCAAATGTTAATAACAAGTGATTCACAGTCCTTTCAGGGCACATGAAAGATTACAGTAGCAAGATATAAATGCCTAGACATGTTTGGGCTTGATTTACTATTTAGCTTTTAAAATATTTTCTGAAATATCAACTCTCTGCTTACTCAGGAAGTTTCAAGAAGTGGCAAACGAGTCCAAAGAGGCCAGCTTTGAACTGTTTTGGATCGACCTTTGGTCTGACTATCTAGAAAGAGGGGTGGTAGGTGAAGTGTTGAAGCACTCAGGCACTGCTGGGTGTTACCTCCAAGCTGCAGAAAGCTCCATTTTAAAGCATTCTTTCACGAGTATTTGCTCATGTCAATATGTTGCCTTCTGCAGCTCATCGTGCGAACTCACTGATGGAATATTACTTATTTCAGTAAGTTTATAGTTGCCGGACAAGTGTGTTGAGCCTGATTTTCCCATATGTATGAGACATATTTTTAAGCCTGTATCTTACCTTAGTAATGAGACCATGCCTTTTCTGAGAATGGAAATGTAATATGGAGGTGGCTGTAGGCAGACAGAATGTAACAGTGTACTTACATCCAGTTTTGATCCTTAGAGGATCCTTTAATTTTCTAGCAGCCATACCGTATGGTGGGCACTGGCTCTCCTAGCCACACATTGCAAGTGGAGAAGACCTGCATTGTAAAACTGATGTGAGGATTCACGCCATGACTTACTGGATAAGGAATCTTGCCAGCAAGACTGACATGAGTTCTACTTCTGAAGCTCACATGGCAGATGATGTGAACTGATCCTGGGAAGTTATTGTTTTAAGATTTATTTATATATTATAAGTACATTGTAGCAGTTTTCAGACACACCAGAAGAGGGCATTCAATCTCATTACAGATGGTTGTGAGCCACCATGTGGTTGCTGGAATTTGAACTCAGGACCTCCAGAAGAGCAGTCAATGTTCTTAATCACTGAGCCACCTCTCCAGCCCAAGTTGTTTTCTGACACACACACCCCGGGTGCATCTTGGCATGTGTGTACATCTGGACGTATCTGTGCTTCACTTACATGCACAGCCACAGGTGCCAACAACTCTGTGAACACACAAACACAGAGACAGACACAGAGAGACACACACAGAGAACAAAGTTGCAAAAATATATACAACTAAATTGAGAAAGTGCAGCAAAACCTGAATGCTTAAAACACGTTTTTTGTTTGTTTGTTTGTTTGTTTGTTTGTTTTCTGCTTGCTTGTCTAAAGAAGATTGAATTTGCAGCCACAAACAAATAAAAGGGAAATGGGTGTGACAAGCCACCAGAAAGGACTATAGAGACATGTGTGGCCTGCAGTACAGCTTAGAGTCAAATGAGAACAACAGGTGTGCACCTGGCTAGGGGAAATGGGACCAGCAGCAGGTGAGACTCACTGATGAAGAAGGTGCTCTCAGCGTAAGGTGTACGAAGCGAAGGGCCAAAGAGGATGAATGGGATACTACTTCTGGGCAGTTATTACAGGAGTATAGAAAATGGGAATACATTGTTGGGGTGGTACTGAATGCTGTAGCAGAACCTGAAGTCATTGCTGGCTTAGAAAAACAGATAGATCACAATTGAAGTCAGTAACTATTAAATCAGTAAAGTATTTTACCATCACTAATGAAGAATACGTCACTCTGTTTGATGAGATTATGGAATTTTGGGAATCTGGTATCTTCCATGCCTAACAGCTGATATGTACTCTCTGTCAAACCAAACTTTAAAAAGATCCACAGATGTGAATGATGGAGGTGAAGTGTGTACCCGAACCAAGCCTGAAATGCTCTGAGAAGAGCATCGTCCATACCTTTAGAGTGAGAAACACATACTTAAAAGTTCTGGATCTGGGATAAGGTTATACAGAGTCAAGGACGAAAATGGAGGAAATGGAAGAGGAGACAAACATATTTTGTTATGGGTTTGAAGTCATTCAAAGTCACTTAAGTTGTAATAATGAGGTTCATTTAAGACCCGGGACTCGCTGAAATAATATGGTGAAAGCCGTGAGACATTAAAACCGTACTTGGCATAACAGAATCCATTTGAACTATTATTAATCTAATCTCATAAGTGCATGTAATACTCCAGCAAGCTAACCAAAGCTTTGAATTTGGTTTACACTAATAGAAGAGTATCTCCTGTGCTTTTCAGTGGGATTCTCTGTACCATTAAGCAATTACTGGTGGCTAGAATGCCAGCCCACATGTCGCTATTTCTGGTTAGGGGATTTTGCCTGCCTGACTAAATCTTCCAATTAAATGCAATGGTACTACATCCACTTCAGGTCTGCATTTACAATGCACAGGGAAAAAAAAGTATTCTTAATTTCTGTAAACAGTCTGAGGAGCCATTGAACCACACACATAGACTTGCTGATTTGAAGCCTGCTAAGGTAGGAAGGATGTCATTGTGTAACAGGGGCGGGTTGGGGGTGGGGTGGGGGAATCGGAAGACAAGGAACAGTCTCATAGGTGTGATAGCAGAATCTTTACAGACAAGGCCAACTCCATCCAAGAGCATCTTTCACGGATTTTTTTTTTTTTTTTTGGTGCATTTCTATCCATTTCATCAATAGTTACATTTGAATGAATTTGTTTTAATTTCAAGTTTATTGAAATTGGGGGGGGGCTAAGCATGGGCCAAATAACATAACCAGTGAAACTTTTCAACAATGCTTATTTATCAGAAATTCAAAGCTCTTAAACCACACCGGTAGCATGGCCATTACTTTGGCGGCTGCTACTAATGTTAGTTCACTACTGTGATGCTGACAGGCACCTGAAGATGGAGAAGACAACTTTAGTTTTCAAAAGTTAGATTTCTAATTCCACAATTAGAAATAATTTGTTTACTTGTAAGAGCAATTCTTTAATTTTTTTTAAATAATTTTGTTTCTTTCTATTTTCTTTCTGTCTCTCTGTCTTTCTGTCTCTCTGTGTCTCTGTCTTTCTGTGTCTCTGTCTCTCCCTCTCTTTCTGAGTGTGTGTGTGTGTGTGTGTGTGTGTGTGTATAGATGTATGTTTTGGAGGTATGTTCTCCAGTATCTGCTCAGAGGCCAGAAGAGGAAATTGGAGCCCTTAGAACTAGAGCTATAGATGTTTGCAGGGCATCTGGATCCTCATATGGCTTCTGACATCTGAACTCCACTCTACAAGTGCCTGTAACTACCGATGAGCCCCTTGAGCCATATCTGACTATTTTTAGCAAGACTCTTTTTTTCATATCCACCATAATAATGATGGATGCATAGGGGTGACATACAAATTTCCTTGAATTTAAGAAGGCCAGTACAGAGAGATTGCTTCTGAACTGCAGGATGTTGAGGAAACACACAGGCTATGAAAGCCACCAACTCAAAGTCCAGTGCCAAATGGTTCCTTAAACCTGGGCATTCTCTGACCTTCTACATGTCTCAGCTTTACCTGGAGAAGCTAGGCAGTAGCAGTACCTATACCACAGAGTTACTGGGAAGACTAAATGAGATCCTAAACTAAAGAACTTGCCTCAGTATCTTAATCACTCATGAAGGAGTTCATATTTCAAACCTTAGGAGTCACACAAATGGCAGAAAATAATGAATGTATAAATAGCTGAGGGAATTTACGTAAAGTCATAGATAAGGTAGTTCTAGATATTTTGACTATAATAAAATCAAGGACCTGTGAGATGGGTTTGTAGCTTCTTAATAAACTCATCACAGAAGTTACTGGAAACCCTGAGAAAAATACCGTAAAGTGTTAAGTCCAAGGCAAAGAGTGAACAAGAGTATTGATGGATGAGACAGGCAGACTTTTCCCATTTACAGGGAGAAATGCCCAACCATTGTATGTATATACACATTTCTTAGTTGTCATACAGAAGAATGAAGTCATGTTGTTTGGAGGAGAGTTGAAGCCACTGGAGACGATCTTATAAATAGTCTTTTTTTTTTTTTTTTTTTTTTTTTTCAAGACAGGGTTTCTCTGCGTAGCCCTGACTGTCCTGGAACTCACTCTGTAGACCAGGCTGGCCTCGAACTCAGAAATCTGCTTGCCTCTGCCTCCCAAGTGCTGGGATTAAAGGTATGCGCCACCACGCCCAGCTATAAATAGTCTTAAATACCTTAAAACATTCAATCTCAGAAGGACAAACACCTCATGTTTTCTTCCATTTGTGATTCCTAGATTTTACATAGGTACTTAAAATCATGGCTATATTTGTAACATGAAATAGAAGTACAACCATCTAGGGGACAAAGGGGACAGATGCAAAAGCAAATAGAGAAGGGAGGGACTGTGTAGAGGAGTGTTGTTACCACGTGCTGTAACTTTAAAAAGGAAAAAAATTAGAAGGTTCAAAAATATTCGACATGTCTCCCACATCTGTACTTAACTGTTAGAATAACACCAAATCTGATTTGTTTCTTTAAGGGAGAGAAGTAACTTCAACCAGTCATTCAACTTGATGATTAAGGAATCTTAGGAGAGGTAGGATAAAATATATGGTGTTTTCAATTTCTTGGTATTATAAGTGACTTCTTGATTGTTAACAGTCAGATATAATGTTAATTGTTCCATGTTATACATCAGAGTCATTCAGGAGTCTGTGGTAAGATGCTGTTTTATGTAAAGACCTAGGCAAATAAAGTGAAAACAGAAAAAAAAAAAGAAAACAACAAAACTTCTTATATGTCAGCTGGTACATCTCATAATCAAATACACTCTGGGAGCTAGGATGGGGGATCGGGATTAAGTGGACTATCGGCTTTTCCAGAGAATGTGAACTAGATTCTTAGCGCCCATATGGCAACTTATAAGCATCCGTATCTCCAGTTTGAGGGGATCTCACTCTCATTTTGCCTTCTCAGGTACCAGGCACAGAAGTGGTTCATCTACATGCATTCAGGCAAAAAGCACCATTCACAAAATAGCTAATAATTAAACAAACTTTGAAATATATATTTAATATGCATAATATAAATGTATTGAGATTTTAGAATATAAATTATAGCATATATAACTATTGCATTATTCATATTATATAAGTTATAGAGTAATTAGATATTATACATTCATATAATATATACAATATAAATAATTATATAATTACAGTATAAATATTATATATATATGTATATATATATATATATATATATATATATATATATATATATATATA
>NC_034590.1:43027701-43067470 GCF_900095145.1 Mus pahari | reverse complement strand
TATATATATATATATATATATATATATATATATATATATATATATACAATTCCCATTCCTGTTTTCCTGTCTTTTCCAAAGAAAATATTAGTTTTGGATAGTGTACAACCTGTTTGGATGTATGGAGGCCTGTACTGGTTTGAACCTTATACATTCTTCAAAGACCCTCTTGTCAAAGGCTTAGTAAGCCATCTGTGGACCTACTGGGAAGTCACTGAACATCTAAGAAGCAGGGTGTTCCTGGTCAATGGGAGGCAGTTACATCATTTGTGATGTGCCTCTGAAAAGAGCTGGGGAATCCTGAACTTGCTTTTCTTTTTTTCCCCTTTTAGCTTTTGCTTTTGGCCCTACCACTTATGCAGGGCATGAGGTTTAGCTCCCACAGACCCACAAGCATCAAAGCCACTGATAATGGACAGAAACCTCCCAAACCGTGAGCCAAACTCTTCATATTTCGGGTGTTTGTCATAGAAATAGAAAGCTAGCGCCCTTCCTCTGCTCCACGAGTTTCTAGTCACACTTTAACTTTTAAAGGACATACTAGACGCTTGTTTTACTCTTGACTTTCAAAGACAAGTGTGTGATTCAGTGACAAGAGAGCTGGAGGTTTAATAACACAAGATGAAGGCCATTTGCCCTTATGAAATTTTATAACGATTTCTTCCCCAAACTAAAAGCTCTATTCTTCCCCTTAGAGGCTGGCCAGAATGGGCAACTGCAGAACCCCAGGCCCGGCTGCAGAAGTGTGTGGCATTGACCCCATGGCTTCCTAATAGATCTGCAATGTCCCTAGAAATCATCTGATGAGTAGCTCGGAGCCATAGTATATCTTGTTAGAGCCACAGAAGTGCCACTGAATGAACTAAAAATCTCCCTGTAGACTTGCTGTATCAGAATGCCCAGAACATTCTGAACTTTCAACAAATTCGTGTTAGAATCCCAAGGAGCCATGGTTAAGTCTGTATGGGGTTAAGTGAGAAATATGGAGCTGTTATTATGTGCCTTTGGGGAATGACAAAGCTCTGGGCAGAAAGGATCTGAAGGAATCCCTTCCCAGCACTTTGTAAGGGTACCATAGGCTGAAGAAATAATAGGCAAGGGGTTCAACTTTCCTTGCAGCCTCAGGCTCAATTTTGACTGAGCCCACTTTGAAATAGAGGATTCTCTTTGATTATCAAGTTTGTTATGACAACTGAAAGTCATCAAGAATGTAGAGCCTTTGTATTAGCTATACATTTTCTGTGGTATGCATGTATACATGCATATATGTATGTATGTAGGTATGTATCATTTATCTATCTACCTATCACCTGTCTATCATTATCAACATTATCTATCCTTCATCCATCATCTCTCTGTCATCTATCTATATATCTATTTATCTATCAATAATATACATATTCATCTGTCTATTTATCATATATTATCTATTTATATATCCTGTATTATCTCCTCACCAGACATACATCTCTATATCTTGCACTTATCTCTTACTTGTCATCTATTATATGGCTTACTCATCATCTACTTACCTCGTATCATCTAGGTATCATCTATTTATCTAACTTTGTAAGCAACATAGTTCTTTCTTGACTTTTAAAATAGTCTATAAAAATATCCACTACATTTTTTTCCTTTTCTTCATCTTATTTCTTCTTCCTTTGCCTACCCTCTTTGATCTCTCTCCTCCTCTGACTTCTATATTATAAGGATTTTATTTTGCCACCAATTCAAATACTGTTCTACATATTTGTTTTAGAAAAGAACTGCTTTATTATAGTTTAAGGTACACATCTTGATATACTTTAGCATCCATGTAGATCCACTAATCCCTTACTATCAAGTAAGACCATCAACCCTAGATTTTACTTCTTCTTTTGAATCCCTTCCATAAGCCTTGTCCACCCCTACCCCAAATCTGTGGTTTTTTTTTTTTTTTAATTTAAAATTTCCGGAATTAAAAAAAGACCCAAATCCTTAATATCTATCTTCCCAGTATCATTTAACTCAACAGAGTGATTTTGCCTCTGCTGTTGCATATATCAACAGTTCCCTATTATTTACTGCTCAGTACAAACTCATTTTATGAACATAACTGAATATATGAACATGACCCCATATTGATAGGAATATAAATTGTTTTCAGGACAAATAGGTTTTCTATAAACATTTATTTAGAAATTTTCTGTAAGTATATACATATAGATAGGTATACATAGTTAGGTATATAGATAGGTATATATGTGTATAGAGACAGGTATACATAGATAGGTACTTAGATATAATTACCTAGGAGTTGAATAGCTGACTCTGTATTTTAAGAGAAGAACAAGCTGTTTTCCAAAATAGTTATCCTCATTAGGAATTTGCAAGAGTTCCTGTTCCTTTACAGCCCCACAGTTACCTCACATGGACACCTTTCTTCCTCTTCTTCTAGACACTGGGCAGAGTATGTGGTGCCAATTCATAGTGATTTTTAATTTGATTTTCCCGATGACCAAGTACATTAAATATTTTCATAGGGTAACATACAATTGGTGTACTTCCTTTGAAGTATTTCATCGGTGCCTTTGCTCATTTGAAATCAGTTATTTCTCTCCTATTGTGACGTTTGAGAGTTTTTCATGCTGCTTAGATAGGAATCCTTCACTCTGCAAGTGGTTTTCTCTTGGGCTCAGGCTTATCTTTTCATTTGTTGCATAATGCTTTCTGAAGGACTTCAGTTGTAAATATAATGGAGTTCGATTCCCATGTTTCTTTCCTTTCTAAGTAATGTATATATGAAGCCTAAGAAATATTTCTTGAACCTAAGACCCCATAGGTTCTAGTCTCGTCCTTCTCCTTTCTCCCTATGTCTATTGGAGTTTTAAATATTTATGAAGGACAAAGACATTTACTACAAAACATTGGCTCTCTCTCCTTTGGTCTTATATTCTTTGAATGAGAATTTTTGCCTGCATCCTGGGACCCCTGGAAATAGTGGCTCTTGTGGATGCCATGTATGTGACCATCCACCTCCAGCTGCCTTCATGTAAGGAAAACAATATTCAATAAGCTCAGCCTCATTTCTATAGCCTCCATAGACAGGCTTGAACCATCCGGTATAATCCACCTGTAGGGGAGAGTAGCTTCTCTGTCCTCTGACCCAATCTAGGAGGCACGGTGCTAGAGGAAGACATCCTACCTACAGTGCCCTTGCCTTACCAGCAGGCCATACAGGAGGAACTGAATAAATGCAACGGTATGTATTGTAGTCTATGTGCATGACACAGCTGATATTATACAGAGAGAGCTCAGTACAGTAGCTGCTATCACCCAGTTGAGGGTCCCAGACAAAGAAGATAACTCCCTATCCAAAAAGATAACTTGGCCAAACTCCAAGCAGGCAATTTAGCACTGGAGGTCCTCGCCAGTACTCAGTCTCCTTTCTAAGCTCCTAAGCCATTCCATGGCAAGTATTTCTTCTGAATAAAAGGTTCTTGGAACTTCTGGCCTCATATATATCCAAGCTATAAATCAAAACCACTTCTGTCTGCATATATCTAAGGCAGACTGTGGTTAAGGATTTTTCTGGGACACTCCTTATTCCCTTGGAATTGTAAACAGGGCTAGCAATAATCAGAACATCCATTTAATTTTTAAAAAGACATAATACGACACATTGGGAAGAAGCATTCTGTAGAACTTTCATTCCCTAATAGGTCCCAGATAGCCAGTTCTATTGAGAGATGTGGTACTCTCCTTGAAAATGGCTTTTAAAACTCGAGACTGATAAATAACCCCCCGAATGAGCCTGGATGTTTCTCTAAACCTTAACATGTCTTTATGAACACTTGAGCTTACTCCATCTCATTAGGGCTTTGGGGAAAATTAAAGGTATGCTTTCCAGGAAATTTATAACCAGAGAATGTCCACAGAGCAAGCAATGGCTGCTTACCTGCTACAGGATGAATTTGAACCTAGATTTTTTTTTTTAACCAAAAAGAACCAAAAGCAAAATCTTGTAAATTGCAACTGCCCACTGCTCTTTCCATTTTGAAGTATCACTTAACTGGTTTTCCTTGGCTTATACCTTGAAGGAACAAAACTGTAAGCATTATAAACTCCTAAGCCATCTTTCCAGAACCATCCCCCCTCCATTCTTACTATTTACCTGGCAAGTGAATAATCAATTAAGGCTGTTCCCTCCTCCTTAGTTTCTTGTACGTGTACATAATGACCCCAAATCCTATGTGTTTAATTTAAACTCTTCATTGTATTACATTCAAAGAGCATGAAAGAATTTGTGACTGTATTACAAGTAGCTAACTTTATAGGTCTCACAAAATATCACCTTTTTCATTTTTATAGACTTCTAGTAGAAGATAGGAAATCAGTTTTTAACTAGGTGATGGCTGAAATTAAGATAAGATGAATACTATAGATATGTTAAATAAATACTGATGCATTTAGCAAATGGAAAATATTAGAGATGTAACATTATATTACAGAAAATACTTAATCATGTGGAAAAGAGTTTGTGCTCTCAGTATTTACCAGCGTAGTTATGCAAAACTTCAACAGAATGGTTTACATGACAGACTTGATGGACATGTTGAAATTTTCCCATTAGTTCATGCTTTTAAGTTCCCACAGCTATATAAGGTCAGGTGCTCCACATAATCAGACTAGCTTCTGAAGCCTTCTGTTGCACAGGAAAAGAATTGATGACTGATATTAAAAAGAAAAACAATACCACAATCATATTTTCCTATGTATTTTGGTATATCCTGTCTCATCTCCACTGAATTTTTATTCCCTAAGACCAATTCTAGACAATTCTCTTTTTAACTTATGCAGACACTCTGGAGTCTTTCTCCTGGCAGACATGTGTGGGGGTCAACTTTTCATGTCAGTGACAAAACACATGAGCCAATGACCTTCCAGGGAAGAAAGGTTTATGTTGCCTCAAGGTCCATGCAGTTCAATCTATTATCATTTCATTACACTGTTTTGGGTCTGTGGCTGCGGAGATGGTCCAGTCAATAAAAGGCTTCATCCTATCACCCTTGTTTAAGACAAATAAACAGACACACAAACAAACATCTGGATGTGCTTCTATATTCCTGTCATTTGAACACTAGAGAGGAAGAGACAAGATCACTGGAACATCTGGCCAGCCAGTTATGCTAAATTATTGAGGTACAGGTTTAGTGACAGACCCTTGTCTCAAGGTATAAAGTGGATAGTCATTGAGGAAGACATGTGGCATGGATGTCTGCCCTCTATACCCAGGCATGCATAAGAGTCATGTACCCACATACAGAGACACATACATACACATTCACAGATCATGGACACACATCCATACAAACACATACACAGTATACACAGAGAGACAGGTACAAATGCACGTGTGCGTGAACACACACACACACACACACGGGGGGGGGGGAGGCGTGTGAACACACATGCAATCATGGCAGGCAGCACAGGAAACAGCAAAGCTGGCCATCTCATGGTTTCCAGGAAGAAGAAAGGATTGGCGGTTTGAAATTTTCCACAAAATGGCATTTTTAATTTCTTCCATCTAAGCCTTAAATCTTGCACCACATCTTAAAGTATCAGGCTTGGGGACCAAGCTTTTATCACTGAGCCTTTGGGGACATTAGAGACACTAATTATGGCATGTGCAGCTTTCTGTCTATTTACCTTCCTGTGAAGCTTCCACACTGCCCTCAAGACATTCTTACTCCATTGGGATAAAGGCTTTACCTCTCACATCATCCATCCTCATCTTTAATTTCTATGCAACACTTCTCATTTCAAGCAATTTAGTGAGTGTTCTCCTCAAAAGGCTTTGTATAACTTTTCTTCAAACTGCTGAAGGCCCATCTGGAAGCTATGCTGAATCTAACAATTGTATGTTTGAGGAAAAAAAAAAAAAAAAGACCTTGCCTTCAAGGAACTTAAAGTGACAGGAAGGTAAATCAGTCGATTGTTTCAGTGCAGGATGAGAAGTTCTCTGAGTGAAGTAGCCCTACAATCTTCTGTCCCAGAAAAGATGTATGAATCAGATTTGGCAATGGGAGCACAAATAAAACCATTTGTCATTCTGCTGGACCACTGAAAGCAGTTATAACGAGTAGGTGGTGAGTGTGTACCCTGAGCCATGAAGGCAAGTGTTTTGCCAAGCACATAGGAGATGTCACAGCTTGCAAATTCATGCACAAGTAGTCCAGTCTTTTTGTGTTCTTCTAACCATCAATATTTTATTGAATATTAAAGACAATGTAGGATCCTTAGGAATCTCTCTTTACTCCTCAGGCCCTGAGATAATGGGAGTGGTTCTAAGTCTAACCAAGGAGAAAAGTGGAAGCCAGATGACAGAGGATGAAAGGTAATATAGTTGAAAAGATATAGAAAGAAATTGCTTTGTATCTCTCTCACACATTTATTTTTTTTTACATTTCTCACTAAGATCTGAATAGACAAAAGACTCAAAGCTTCATGTCCTAATGTTTTCAAATGAAGTAGAGGCTAAGGCTTGGTCAAGAACCTTTCAGAACCTTTCAAGAACCTATCCATTCAGATCTCCCTGCTACCAGCCTGGATATTTTAAATTCTTCTTATATCAGAGGTGGTGATTATAGAGACTTGATCAGGCAGCAACAATTGTAAAGTTGTCAGTCTTGCTGCTGATATGTTACTACTGACACAACCCAACTTTGAAATACAAAATAAGAATGTCTTGAGACTTAGTGTTAATGTTTATTTTACCGCATTTCTATAGGATGATTTTGTTTCAGGATACAGGTTTGATTAATTAGTACAGTGAATACATCGATTGGTTGCCTTGGTTACTTTTATATGCATGTATGAATCTCTACCTGTATATAATTAATAATGGCTGGTGAACGCTGCTTGGTGTGTTTCGTTTTATTCAGTTTCCATGATGCAGCTGTACTAAGCCAACTGAACAGATTGTCACGCGTATATTACCATTTAATTCCACAACTGTCCCAAACAAAAGACACTGATGTAAGGCATACATAGTAGGCAACAAAGGTGTTGAGGATCAGGTGGGCTTCTGAGAAGCAGGAAACTATGAACTAGGCCTAGCAGAGAGGAAGAAGAGCTGCCTAAAACCTCTAGAAAAAACCCTGGCCTTTCTCTCTCAATTTTAATTCAGATAACATCCCTGGAATACTCAGAAGGGTACTGATGAACAAGCATGGACAGGTTATAACCGATGTATTTTTAGCCATTCTAAGTCGAAGGCCATTTTTGAGTGGTTGAAATACTTTGGTTGAAACTATGAAATCACTATAAGAAAATTTCAAAAATAAAGACAATATGCTGTCTTGTCTCTACACAACCAACGTCCCACTTACTCATCTGTGCTCAATACTGAAATATTTTCATCATAGGCATATGTATTTTATAACTGAAGTCATAATGTAGATACAGTTTTATGATGTGCCTTTTCACACTTAATTATATGATAAGTGCTTTTTAAGATGCTTAATTGTTTTCATAATTACATATTTAAATGGTTGTATGACACTCCATTGAATCTCATTTTGCTATGTTTAGTTTTGTTTTTATAACTCTTTTTGCCTTTGACATATTGTAATGTACACACAGACATTATCCAAACTCAATGCTTCAAGCTCGTGTCTCTGTCTGGCACTGGAGACAGAAACAGCTCTGGAACTAAGAGCTCACTCACAAGTTCCTCCACCATTCACTGTCCTGCTCATCCATGTGGCATAGTCCCAGGGAGCTGTTGCTGATGACGGGAGGACTTTCAAGGAGGGCCTGAAATGGCATGAAGTTTTCTAAATAGTATGAACAGAATCAGATGCACGTGTCAAGAAGCTCAAACATCTGGGTCATATGCCTAGAGATCCAGACCTTGTAGATCAATTGTGCAGAGGAGAGCATTGTACACACAATGGGGAGAAAGCAGTTCTTTCAATGACAAGACTAATCATTAGCATACATCCCATTAAAGCCTCTCCTGCAATACCTGCATGTATACCAAGTTCTCAGAGAGTGTCAAAGCTAGCGCCTAGGGACAACATTCAAAGATCAGCAGTGTCAGAAAACAGCCAAAGTTCTAAATCAAATCTGAGCTCAGACCTCTATTCTGCTACTTCAGCACCACTGGAGATCTCAAATCTTGTGAATCTTGTGTATAAAAGGGGATAATGGGCAAGAGAAATGGCTCAGCAGTTAAGAACACTGGCTGCTCTTAACAGCGGACCTGGGTTCAGGTCCCAGAATTGACATATTTTGGAGATATTCTTAGAGCACCCCAAAGTCACAAGGATGCACTGGTGCAAGCTCAAGCTGAAGAACGGCTTTGTGAACAGGTGAAGGCAAATAGTGGCACACAAACCATTCACATTTATAAGAAACAATAAGCAGTTGCCACTCTCTTACTGTTTGTTTTTCGAAACAGATAGAAAGACCAGGAACATAGCTCAGTTGGTAGAGGGCTCATGTACCAGGACAAAACTCTGAATTCTGACTGTCACTGTATAAACTAGGTGTGGCAGGACATCGGAACACTTGGGAGGAGACAGGAGGCTCAGAAGGTCAAAGTCATCTTTCCCCACTTAGCAAGTTCAAGACATGAGGTCTGTCATGATTTTTAAAATGATGGAATGAAGCTATCCTTTTGCCTTTGAATCTTTCAATTTATTTGAATGTTTAAGTCCAGTTGTGACTCTTAAGTGCCTTGAGCAAGTCACCCATTAAGCTCAAACAAGAGTGTAGCTCAAATAAGAACATGTTTGAACTAAGCTTCTTTCTCTGTTTTCCAAAACCTCTCTAGACCTGCTCTTCAGTGCATTTCCTTCCTACTTCAGGAATTGTACCTATGCATGTGGGACCACTCTGGCCCCATCCCGTGTGCTGGGGACCATTCACCCTTCCCTCGTGTTGTTCATCTAGAGTTCCATGATGAGAGAACTTGTTTGAGGAGTATGTTAAAAACACATTTTAAGTAGCCCTGGTGCTTGCTTTTATGGATAATAACAAAGCTCACAATATGGGTGAACAGAAAGAACTAACACAATAGGTATGATATCGTACAACAGCTCAGATCACAAACTCGACCTTGCAACCTGAGTTCTTTGGGATTGACTCAGAATGCTTTGTGGGAAATGGCAGAGGGGGCTCTCTGTGGGCTTTTAATGGTAACTACACTGGGGTGCTCGACCTAGTCCTCATTAATGTGGCATGATGGTTGGTTCTTGTGAAGACGAAGCAAGGCCACTGTCAGAGTTAGGAAACACTCCAGCCTCTGTACTATAAATAATAATAAAGATAAATAATAAAAAAGTGAAATGTTTTAAATGAAAGGTGATGCCCTATGCACCTAACACACAGCCCCTCTAGCCTTTCTGTTAACAAGGTAATCTGATTGTCATTGATTTTTCTCACCTCAGTTACTAAGAAGGTGATGAAATGGTCCCCTCACAGATGTATTGAATCAGATACTAAACAAAGAGCAACATAAAGAACAATTATCGGCAACCTTGCTTTCAGCCTGCTGATTATGACATTACAGAAAGGCAAGGACTGGGTGACTTAAGATATAAAGCTGAGGGAAGGGGCACATATGGGTAATGGTGCTTGCGTTTCTTCCCATTTCTTATGTGGGGGCTCATTTCGGAATTCCACAATGAACTCGTTTCCTGTTCTATAGCTTTTAAAAGGGACATTTGTGTTTGTGCTATTTACTGATAGGTGTTGTTCTGTGATTTAATTATCCATTTTTATTACACCGTGAAGAAAATGCCATAGAGCAGCACATTTTGTTGTTGTTGTTGTTGTTTTGTTTGTTTGTTGTTTGTTTGTTTCTATATGTATTGTAGTGGGTCTTATGCAGAATGAACTCTTTATGGGTCCACTAACTGATCTCTAAGAGAGAGCAGGACCCCGCAGTACACCAATAGAAAAGCCACATTGCTGACCTGCCAATGAACTTTCTAGGTGGTTTTCAGTAAGCGATTAGCAGATCCTGCTTGAAATGTTTGACAAAGTTAAAACTGGCCTAGAAAGGCTGGCTTTATGGCCTGTGCTAAATTAATGTGTGCCTTGAAAATTGTTCCAGATTTCATTGTTTATTTTCTTTCCTTCAGTCCAGTGGCTAAATGTCATGATGAAGCTTCGTATAGCTAAGAAACTCCCCTACCTTTGAATATATCTGTTTATCTATACAAAAGTTTCCACCTTCTCACATTGCCTTTGCTGTGTGTGTAGCATGACACACACTCACCATGGCCTTTTCTTCAGAGCATTGCTGCAGTTCTCTGCCCTGCCCAACACTGGCAACTATTACTCAAGGCCTGGAACCATGGGAATGGCGAAGAGGTCATTCATGGAAACTGCAATCGAGCTTGGGAAACAAGGTCAACAGAAGGAAACTAGGCATGGCAGTGCTGCCCACTGGGTAGTTCTGAAGGAATAGGAAAGCTTGGGATTGGTCGCCAAATCAACCTCCAAAATATCAATGTAAGTGCTGAGCATGGCCATTGGGATCCGGGATGCTGGCCCTGAATCAATCATCTCTTCACCTTCCTCAGGCCAGAGCATTGTTGAAAGAAGGCTTACCAACAGACAAAAATTTAAAAACTGAACTGAGATGTCAGGAATGAATGTCCAAATGGGTGGGCAAGAAGAGTGAAGAAACCTAGTAAAACAGACTATACTGCACAGTCAGGTTAGAAGCAGGAAATTCTTCTTCTTCTTCTTCTTCTTCTTCTTCTTCTTCTTCTTCTTCTTCTTCTTCTTCTTCTTCTTCTTCTTCTTCTTCTTCTTCTTCTTCTTCTTNTCTTCTTCTTCTTCTTCTTCTTCTTCTTCTTCTTCTTCTTCTTCTTCTTCTTCTTCTTCTTCTTCTTCTTCTTCTTCTTCTTCTTCTTCTTCTCCCCTTCTCCTTCTCCTCTTCTTCCTCCTCCTCCTTCTTCTTCCCATCCTCTTCTTTCTCCTCTTCCTCCTCTTCTCCCTCCCCCTCCTCCTCTCTCCCCTCCTCCTCCTCCTCCTCCTCCTCCTTATTTCTTTCACAAGACCAAGTATACCTTGTCTTACTCAAAATGCTCGTATTGCATTGCTGCCCAAGGGAGAAGAGGATGTGGTGGGAAAGCTTTGGCAAGGGAGACCAACAATTCTGTTTTCCGCATATTATCAGAAGGGTTTGGGGGAACTTTCTGAGGAGATTGCAGAACTCTAGAGTCAGATTTTCAGGTTTTGTCAAATGAATCAAAGTCAGAGTTAATTTAAAAAATGTTCTAATACAGATTGATGGACTATGGGAGGGAGAATAATAAGAGTGGTGTACATCTATGGTTGTGAAAAGTTAACCTGCTTCTCAAGAGACAGATACTCCACTCTTAGAGATTATGATATAAATGTAATCCCCAAGACTGAGTGGGAACCCACAGAAAAGTAATGGTCATTTTTTTAGAAACATATGTTGAATATTAATGAGTAATAATTCATTGTCCCCTGGGGTTTCCTCTTCTCTCCATCTTCCTCTCTATCCTCCTCTTCTTCCTCTTCCCTTTCATCCTCCTTCCTTCCTTCCCCCTCCTCTCCCCAATTTCCTCCTCTTTCCTATTCCTCCTAGTCATCATCATCATTACTTAGGAAAGAAAAAAAGAAAGGCAAATATTTTCATTATTCAGCTTTCATGGTAGAGTATGCATTATTCAGAATAAATGCTTATGAGTCTCTGTTGTAATTGTCTTTCCATGTGAAGGTCAGTCAGGATCTAGTGAAGGTTCCTTCTCTACTCCTGAGATACCACCTGGAATGCTGGTGTTATAGAAGAACAGAAAGGGTTCAGAACACTTCCTTAAAACTTTTAAAATAAGGTCATGGGTCCTGTAGCTCAGATGACAACATCATTATCTTGGTAAGTAAGGTTCAACATGTGAATATGGTGGACATATTTCATCATAGCCTCTCTGCCAAAATGGCTGCTTTGTATCTGAAGAACATTAAGTTATGGTAGTAACACCAAAAGGTGAGTGTGGAGAAGTCTTCCTTCCTTCACAACCACACAAATATGTGAACAAATTTATTGTATCATCTCATTATTTTATCCCCCATCCTTGCAAACAGTATGCAGGTAACAAGTATATAAGGAGAAAAGATTTCACTTGTTTTAACCCCTCACTCATCTCCTGAAGTGATCATCTTTGTCTCCTCCAGCTATTCATGCTTACAGAATAGGGGCTGCCTCCTTGGCACATACTGAAACACAAGAGAAAAGTCAAATGGAGGATCATCCAGTCCAATGTCCAGCCCCAGTATAACAGTCTGTTGATAACAATATATGCATGATGTCTATTCTTAGTTGTCAACATGACTACATCTGAAAAAAAACAAAACAAAACAAAACAAGAGGCTGGGTACACTCGTGAGGGATTTTTCTTAATTGAATTATTTGCAGTTGGAAGACCTACCCTAAATCAAACTTTTGGCTATCTCTCTAACCTTCTAAGTATCTTCATATATTGTGAGTCTACATTTTATATATGAATATATATATTGTTACTTATTTATAATTATTTGCCATAGAATTTTTATTGTATAATTAATATTACACATGTACCATCTTGTTTACTTTTGTATCTGTGGCAACTAAAGTGAGCACATAGTAGGCCCTTTATTTGCTTAATATTATACCAATGAAGATCATCAAAAGCAAACAAAGAAAAAAGCCAACACAATATAATTCTATATAGTGAGCATTAATTACTTAATATAGATCTTCAAAGAAAAAACATATCAAAATTACTCATATGCTGACAACAAGGTGGTCCAGACAAAGACTCTAGAAAATACATCATGGTAGACTACATATTTCTATCTTTATAAAAATAAAAATAAAAATTGCAAAGTTTTATGCTGAGATATGTCATTCACCATTACTTTTATCTATTAACTAATAGAGACAATGGATTATAAGGAATATCAAGTTCGTGTGTGGTAAAAACAAGATGTGTGGGGCTAGAGAAATGGCTCAGAGGTATTTAGTTCCCAGAACTCACACAGTACCTCACAGTGGACTGTAATTATAGTTCCAGAGGATGTAAACCACTCTTGTGTCCTCCGAGTGCACCAAATACACATTTAGTACTCATACATTCATGTAGGCAAACACTTACATACATAAAATATAAGCAAATAAAAGCTTAAAAAAGATAAGTGATAAGTGTGAGTTAATTTGAAATCTGTATTAAATCTGAGGAGGTCACACAGTCAGACACATGACTTGACAGGCAGATTGACATATATTCCTTTACATCTTTGGTTATTATTAATTAATGATAAATGTTATGAGAAATAACAACTATGAAACTAAAATTCTATCGAAACATGTCTATATTTTTGTCCAAGGACATCATTTTTTTAAAATATGGCAGTCTTATGCTCACTTGTATTTCATTTTGTAAATTTCTCTATATTTGTTATGGGAAAGCAGAAGACATATTCTAAGATAATATTTCTTGTTATTTCAAAGTGAATAAAGGATGTTAAGTAAAACAAAATTCAAAAGAAATTATGCTCGTGGGAATTTCTTGACTTTGCCCAGCTAATTAAACCTGGTAACTGGGACAAAATGAAATACTTCCAGCTTCCAGTTGGCTATCCACTATAAACCATCAGCTATGGCTCTGTACCAAATAACTACACTAGAAAATGTGACTGCTAAAGGACACCAGACAGGCACACTTTAGGAAAATGCCTGTCTAAACTGGGAAAAGCTTTTTATTATTTTTCTCAGTAAATAAAACCCTAGAATGGATTTTCTTTCCAAGATGTGTTTTTGTTTTATCACAATGACCTTTCTAAGCAAAGATGAAGGCAGCCTCAGGTAAAAAGAAATGGCCACATTTCTTCTACGGTTAGCCTCTGTGACCTCTGAACTTGGTTTTTCTCTCTGAACCTCTTTTCATGCGTCATTTCTCCCAGTGTCTGATAAGAGATGCTCAACCACTTGAGCGAGGCCAGATAGGACCTTTGACTTTCAGAGATCAGCCAGAAATCAAATTCTAGCCCCCCCCTTAATTGGTGATACCATTCCTCTCTACACACACATTTTCTTATACTATAGCAGGCTAATAAACCACAAAGTCTAGAAATTTCAAGCCACTGAATCTGGTGCCATTACCACTTGGGGTTCCATTATTATCTATGTTATGTGAGTGTCTGTACACACAACCACACACACACACAACCATACACTTCGGTGTGTTTACACACACAGTCATATCATATCATCTCTCCCCCCCCCCCTATCTCTAACACAAAAGTCAAGGGGTTTGGGAGCACGTACAAAAAAAAAAAAAAAAAAAAAAGAGATTTCTAAGCGAGCAGGCGATTGGGCCGGGGTCATTCGAAAGGGTAATTATTGTTAAATGTCAGGTTAACTCTGAAGGCCTCAGCTCATCCAACTGAGAGCAGATTAGCCCAGATGGAGACATTTTCAACACAACACGGTGCTGTCTGGCCAATCAGAGGCAGCTGGGATTAACCAAATACCTTCTCTCATCTGCTTGCTAGCAGAAAGGTCAGTTTCTGCTCATTGCTTCTCTTTTAAGAAGTGCTTTTTTTCCCTTTCCATTCCTTTCCTTTTCTCTCTCTCTCTTTCTTTTTTATTTATAGCAGCCTTTTGCAGGAAATCAGGGCTCTTTTATCAGTGAATTAAATATTCAACATCTAAAAACCCAGTTTGCGAGTCAACTTCTTTCACTTTCAAGACCACTTTTATCTTGTTTTAAGTGCTGAAGATATCCAGGGCACATGTCCTCTGAGCAAATTTTCCCCTCAGCCCTCCTGCTAGGCTGGAGGTCTGCCTGGTGTGCTGCTGTGTTTTGCCTACTTTATTTATTTATTTATTTATTTTAAGGCTCACTTGTCTCATTTCATGAATTTTCTTCTTTAAGGGTGCGGGGGTTTACCTCCTATCATTTACTTCATAGAGGGATGCGAGAATGAAAGTAACCCTGGAGCACTTTAAGACATCATCCATTTTTATATACTGCTTCCTCTTCTCTGAGCAACATCAGTGAGCATGTGTATAAAAAAAAAAAAATCAGGGGTGAAATGAACTGGAGAGGGAAAGAATGATCCCGGAAGCACGTTTCTTCAGCTCTCATGTGCACATGCCTACGTCACATGTGCACGTGCCTACCTGTGTGTGTCCACACACAAGCATGTGCTCTCCACATTATCCATAGGTGGCACACCTGCATTTGCTGACTTTTTTTTTTTTTTCCATTTTTATCTGTGTATTAGATGTTGGGAAAAGCATGCTGTGCAGTTAGAAAACAAGATGTTAACAGCAGTGGAATTGAGGTATAGGCGTTAGGGCTCTGTACTACTTCAAAACCATTCTGTAAGCCCATACTATTCTCCCACTGTTTAGTAATATGGTAAATTTTTGAGAAATAAACCATAATTATATCAGTGATTTCAAAATATTTAAATATTTAAACATGTGTCGAAATGAAATAACTTGTTAGGGTGGTTTACAAGTTGTAAAGTTAATAAAGCTGTCTGGTCTCTAAGGGGAAATGGCAATCTTTTTCAAAAAATTTGAAACACATTAAAATTTTTCTCGGATAAGCTCAGAATGAAAAGGTATGTTTGTTCAGAAAGAATAGCTTCATCCCCCTATGGTACACTCATGCCCTGGTGTCATGAACTGGTTTCCTAGTTTACTCAACTCAAAGAAGGAAGCGCACGGGAAGATGTGTTAACTTAAACAGTATGGCAGAGAGGAAGTGATCAAAATTTGAACCCAAAGGTCAGTTAGGTAGGGCTACAACCTGAAGTTTGGCTACAATGGGGTTTCGATCCTAAAAACAGCAACAGGAACTAATATAACTATGATTTGTTAAACAGGAACTAATAGAATATGAGTTGTTAAATGTTGGTTAATTCCCATTCATATTAATAGTACAGAATACCAGGAGATCACTGAAGTCATGCTAATAGAATACAAACGAAGCAGTGGCTAGAACTCTAGTTCAGGAGAAATTGTATTGGGGACTGAGGATACTGTTGCAATGTTTGATCTCTTCAGAGTTGCACACAACCTTCACAACAACTTTCAACCAGTTATTTACCATTTAAATAATAACACATGTTATTATTTAAATGATAAATAATTCCAATTGTTATAATCAATTCCCAAGTATTTGTACTTTGATTAATAATACAAGTGGTTTTTAAAGGATCTTTAGGTTACTTTATAGTCAAGAATGTTCCAATATGAAGACTTTTAATGTCCATAACACAAATATGCTTGCCACTTGATATACTTGCTAGATTTAATGGTTATTTTTCTCATTTGGGGAGCACTAAAACCAGACTTGGCTATACTGAAGTTCTGCAGTAGTCAGGAGGTGAGCATGATTGTCCACTTAGCATCACACCATTAAACTGTGTATTGTCAGCATGAGGAACCCTGTAGTCTTTAAGACATTTGCTGAGGTTTGAGTCGAAGCGGACCCTCAAAACCTCAGAGAAGCAGCTGACTTGCAATATGATGATAATCAAAGCTGGACATTTAGTTCCACGAAAGAAATAGAACATTCCTGAGTCTGTCCATGGTTTCCGTGTAGCAAAGGAAACCCATAGAGAAATATCCCTTAAGGCAATAAAAAAAAAGGTGTCTTCCAGTGCAGACATATTTCAGTTGTTATTGTCTCCTGAGTCGACCAGTGATACCGGATAATAACAAGATCTTTCTGACAGTGGCTTATTTATGTGCCCCCAAATGAGTGTGTCCAGGAGGGCGTGGCAGCACAGAGGCTGCACAAATAAAGCTACACTTGAGTTTAGTGAGGTTAGTGTGGCCAAATGAATTTCTTTCTCTCTGGTTTCAGTAAAATAGTTTTAAATTGTTCATACACCAAAGAGAATTTACTTATACAACAATGACTGTAGAAATAAGAATCTGGATGAACAATAGAAATCAATTTCAAGTTTTCGTTTCCAACCTGTAAAATGTGTGAACAAAACCCATAGTTCGTTGTTGCCCAAAAAATTTAATGAACAGAGATATCTAGGTGTTGTGTCTTTTCTGGTCCAAATAATTATTAGTGGATTTAAATTCACTTAGTATATGATTAGATGTTTTGTGGGACTTTGCTTTAGATAACCTGATTATAAAATAAAAATTAAAAAAATAAAAAATTATTTTTGATAAATAAATTTATACACCTAAAGTTATAATCAAACAAATTAAAAGGCAATTGGACTGGCTGGCTTTGAGTGCCATGGTGATGCCAGAAATTTGATTGTGGGAAATTAGATTAAAACTAATTCATAAACAGGCTGAGAAAGAAATTAGGGAAAAGACACCTTTCACAATAGTCACAAATAATATAAAATATCTTGGTGTGACTCTAACTAAGCAAGTGAAAGATCTGTATGATAAGATCTTCAGGTCTGTGAAGAAAGAAATAGAAGAAGGTCTCAGAAGATGAAAAGATCTCCCATGCTCATGAATTGGTAAGATTAATATATTAAAAGTGGCCATCTTGCTGAAAGCAATCTACAGATGTAATGCAATCCCCATCAAAATTCCAAACCAATTTTTCATAGAATTAGAAAGAGCAATTTCCAAATTCATCTGGAAAAACAAAACCCCAGGATAATGGAAACTATTCTCAAAAATAAAAGATTTTCTAGGGGAAATCACCATCCCTGACCTCAAGCTACACTACAGAGAAATTGTGATAAAAATTGCATGGTATTGGTACAGTGATAGGTAGATCAATGGAATAGAATTGAAGACCCAGAAATGAACCCACACACCTATCACTTGATCTTTGACAAAGGAGCTAAAACCATTGATAAAGGGAAAAAGATAGCATTTTCAACAAATGGTGCAGATTCAACTGGTGGTTAGCATGTAGAGGAATGTAAATAAATTCATTCTTATCTCCTTGTACAAAGCTCAAGTCCAAATGTATCAAGGAACACCACATAAAACCAGCGACACTGAAATTTATAGAAGAGAAGGTGGAGAAGAATCTCGAGCACATGGGCACAGGGGAAAGATTCCTGAACAGAACACCAATAGCTTGTGGTGTAAGATCAAGAATCAACAAATGGGGTCTCATAAAATTGCAAAGCTTCTGTAAGGCAAAGGACACTGTCAAGAAGACAAAAAGGACACCAACAGATTGGGAAAAGCTCTTCACCAATCCTACATTTGATAGAGGGTTAATACCCAATGTATACAAAGAACTCAAGACGTTAGACTCCAGAGAACCAAACAACCCTATTAAAAATGAGCTAAACAAAGAATTCTCAACTGAAGAATATATAATGGCTGAGAAGCACCTAAAGAAATGTTCAACATCCTTAGTCATCAGAGAAATGCAAATCAAAACAACCTTGAGATTCTACCTCACAACAGACAGAATAGCAAAGATCAAAATCTCTGGTGTCAGCAGATGCTGGCGAGGATGTGGAGAAAGAGGAACACTCCTCCATTGCTAGTGGGATTGCAAGCTGGTACAACCACTCTAGAAATCAGTTTGACAGTTCCTCAGAAAACTGGATATAGTACTTCCTATAGCCACCCAGGAGATGTTCCAACATGTGATAAGGACACATGCTCCACTATGTTCATAGCAGTCTTATTTATAATAGCCAGAAGCTGTAAAGAACCCAGATGTCCTTCAACAAACAAGTGGATACAGAAAATGTGGTACATTTGCACAATGGAGTACTACTCATCTATTAAAAACAATGAATTCATGAAATTCTTAGGCAAATGGATGGAACCAGAAAATATTATCCTGAGTGAGGTAATGCAATCACAAAAGAACACACATGGTATGCACTCACTGATAAGTGGATATTAGCCTAGAAGTTCAGAATACCCTAGATACAATTCACAGACCACTTGAAGCTCAAGAAGAAGGAAGACCACAGGGAGTATGCTTTAGCTCTTTTTAGAAGGGGATCAAAATATCCATGGAAGGAGATAGAGACAATGTTTGGAGCAGTGTGATATAGCTGTCTCCTGAGGGGCTCTGCCAATGCCTCAAAAATTCAGAGGTGAATGCACACAAACATCCATTGGACTGAGCACAGGGTCTCCAATGGAGGAGTTAGAGAAAGAACCAGAGGAGCCCCAGGAGTTTGCAGCCCCATAGGAGGAATTACAATGTGAACCAAACAGTACCCCCAGAGCTCCCAGGGACTAAACCACCAACCAAAGAGGGAAGGACCCATGGCTCCAACTGCATATATAGCAGAGGATAGCCTTGTGGGACATCAATGAGAGGAGAGGCCCTTGGTCTTGTGAAGGGTCCCGGTGTAGGGGAATACCAGGAGAGGGAAGTGGAAGTGGGTGGGTTAGTGAGCAGTGGCAGGCGGGAGAGGGAATGAGATTTGGGGGTTTTCAGAGGAGAAACCGGGGAAAGGTATAAATCTGAAATGTAAATAAAAAAATCTAATAAAATAATAAATAATAATAAAAAACTAATTCACATTTAGTACTTGATAAGGACATCTGACATGTCCAGGTTCAGTGTATCCAGATGTGTACGTATTCACTGCAAGCAAACACTGGTGAAGGTGGACAACACAGGTCCATTTTGCTATAAGAAACTTAGAATAGCCATGTTTTTCTAGTACTGATTACAGCAGAAGCTCACTCTATCCTTGCTGAATGATCCATTTTGTACTTGAGCATTGGATCCTATAAAGCAGTGGTTTTCAACCTGTGGGTCGTGACTCCTTTGGAGGCTAAAAGGACCTTTCCACAGAGGTCATCTAAGACCATCAAGATACACAGATATTTACATTACAATTGATAACAGTCGCAGAATTACAGTTTTGAAGTAGCAACAAAAATAATTTTATGGTTTGTGTCTCCACAACATGGGAAACTATATTAAGGGGTCTCAGCCTTCGGAAAGTTGAGAACCACTGATTTAGAGTATGTGTACCAACTAATTCAGTGCCTATCAGAGTGTCTGGCATGTTTAAGACCTGCTAACCAGAAGAGAAATGAGAATAAAAGAATGAATCTCTGCTAGTTGTGAGTACAAGAGACATTCTACTCTCTCCATGTAATTCTGAAGCAAACATAGAATAAAAGTCACCACAATAATCCACTGTTTCCTACCTGTTCTTCCAGCATCCTGTTAGTGATGGGGCTTCTTGGAACCTCCCTTATGTTCTTTTATACCCTCTCAATACTACCTCTTGCTTTAGATCCAGAACACGGCCAACCCAGACAGTACTCCAGCTTATCTGTTACCCAATATTCAACACCAGGCTGAAGGGAAGAAGAGAAGAAACACAGATGGTGCACAGGCATGCAGAGGATCACAGTACTCATAACTGCCAGGACAGGAATTATGTCAGATTTCCTTACAGTTATAAAAAACAACCACCTGCATTTTTTTGTTTGTTTGTTTGTTTTTTTTTTGTTTTTTCGAGACAGGGTTTCTCTGTATAGCCCTGGCTGTCCTGGAACTCACTCTGTAGACCAGGCTGGCCTCAAACTCAGAAATCCGCCTGCCTTGCCTCCCGAGTGCTGGGATTAAAGGCATGCGCCACCACGCCCGGCTAATCACCTGCATTTTAAAAACACTTACCATTTTCTATCTTTGCCATTCATAGCTCATTATGACCTTTCTAGTTGATTCCCAACATTATAAGGTCTAGTGTCAATAATTAAACATAAGAATTAGATGAACCAGTCCTGTTCATCGTACCAGTGTGGTATTTCCCAAAGACTAAAGATCTTTTTTAAAAGAAAAAAATTGGATTAAATTGGTGACTCTAGTTGAAAATGATTACTGTCAGTCTTGCATACATTATCTGGCTTTGTCTGAAGGAAAAAACCTTAGGAATTGGACTTTGAAATGGCAGAAATAGGATGTAGGCTTCAATTAATATCTTAAAAGACAAGGGATGGACCCCACAAAACAAAGCATTATCTGAGTGCCAATTGTGTTGAATGTTAAGTCACCTAAATGTTGATAATAGATAGATAGATAGATAGATAGATAGATAGATAGATAGATAGATAGATAGATAGATAGATTTGGTTTTAGTATGAGCTTACCTGTTAATATTTCTACATGGAACACAGTCATTTCCCTAAATTTATGAAATAAAGTATGTCTTAATTTGTGTTATTAAATCGGTTGGAGGATAATCCACAAAAGTACATAGATGAATTCTCCACCCTAACAAAATAAAAAGGGAGACTGTCTCAAGTCATTTCATAGGGCAACCTCACAAACATAAGAATGAAGAAAAGAAAGCTATGCTCCTGAATGAGCTAAGGGTGGTTATGCGAATTAGGATATTTCTGATTGAAGAGGGAGTTATAGAGTAGATCAAGTTGAGAAGGGAAGAGAAGAGAAAGGAAGGGAAAAGAAAGGAAAGGAAAGGAAAGGAAAGGAAAGGAAAGGAAAGGAAAGGAAAGGAAAGGAAAGGAAAGGAAAGGAAAGGAAAGGAAAGGAAAAAAGAAAAAAATTCCAGGAGGAATGTCTGTCTGGTTTCATGTGCTGTGCCCCATTTTTTTCACTTCCTGTTGCTAGGGAACTACCCACAAGACNAGGAAAGGAAAGGAAAGGAAAGGAAAGGAAAGGAAAGGAAAGGAAAGGAAAGGAAAGGAAAGGAAAGGAAAGGAAAGGAAAGGAAAGGAAAGGAGATGGGAGGGAACATGAAGGGAGGAGAAGAAAGGGGGGGAGGAGGAGAGGAGTGGGGAAGAGGGAAGGAAAAATCCAATCGCCTCTTACCCCAAGCCCATCTAACCTATGAGTAGTAAATTAAGACAAAGCTAATTTAAAATAAAACAAGACACACACACTGTGATTTGAGTATGGAATGACTCTACTTGCCAGCAAAATAAAACTCCACCAATCAGCAAACACTTTTTATAGGTAACTTTACCATCATCTCTATCAACAGAAAAGCCATGTGAATCCAACCACCATCACTTTAAGCAAAGCCTGTCGTTAACTTGTAATTTTCTGCTGCCATGCTCAGCCACTTCCAACACATTTAAATTAGAAAGGACTATGCTAATTTTGCTTCATAGCCAGAGTAATTGTTTTAAGACATAATTATCTTTTTTCCCCCAGTTGTTTTATTCTCCAGTTTTCTTTTGTTTTGTTTATTTTCTTTAAGTTCAGTCTTACTCATGTCCTCTTAAATCAGGGAGGCATCGCAAACCTCCACCTCCCTGGGAATATTCTTTTCATCTCCCTCGGCCATCAAGAGCACAGAGGTCTTCTGTCTGCAGTCAGGTTACTCCTCTGTGGTCATCCTCTGGGAAAGTGCATGAGTCTATGTTGGTGAGCTAACATTACATTTAATTTAAAAGGTCTGCCTTTTATCTTCCTCATGCTAATATTTAACATACCATACCATTTAATTGACTTCTTTCTTTTTCTTTGTTCTCTTTCCTTCTTTCTTTCTTTCTTTCTTTCTTTCTTTCTTTCTTTCTTTCTTTCTTTCTTTCTTTCTTTCTTTCTTTTTCTTTTCTTCCTTCCTTCCTTCCTTTCTTCCTTCCTTCCTTTCTTCCTTTTCTTTCTTCCTTTCTTTTTATTTCTTTGCCTCTCTCTCTCTCTCTCTCTCTCTCTCTCTCTCTCTCTCTCTCTCTCTCTCTCTCTGTAAAAACTAGCAAAAGTACTGGCTGAAGGTGTACATATCATGACAGTGGGCTGAACTGGAAGGGAAAAAAAATGACTAAAATTGACCTCAAAAGAAATGAGTCTCTAACTAAGGAGAAAGAGTCCGGGAGTGGGTTTGCTTATGGAGTGCTGAGGGTCAGAACTTTGCCTGCTAATCTCAAAGTTGGAACCCACCCATGCCCAAGCTGAGAGTGAGGGGGTCTGGCAGTTCCCTGCTTTATCTAGCTGAAGGTCTTTCTCTCACAAGCTACGGGAAAACTGGGTTCATATTTTTGACTTATGTCTGAAGAGGGAAGCGAATATGTGAAGGGTTAAACTTACATAGCTGATTAGGTGAGACTCTTTTTGCTTTAAAATCAGACACAGAGAAAGAGGAACTTTTAAATGCACTGTCATCTGGAGAACGTCAACTGGGTGAATTGACCTGTTTTTCTGCTGCTACCCCATGAGCTTTGGTGTCTAAGCCTATGATAGCATAGGCTCCAAGAGTTGTGCCAAGTACTCTGCCCCTCGCAGTTTCCCAGCATTGAGAAGAAAACCTTCATTTAGGCGACACTGATATCTGGACCTAAGGGACCCTTGCATCACGAGTCTTCTGTTTAGCACTTTTAATATTGTTGAGGACAATCCCTGAGCTGTCAACTTGACCCATGGAAAGCCCCATGTTTGAGTATCAAATTCTCCATGCTTTCAAAGGCTGGTACCGAGGGAAGAGGGCAAATGTCAGGGATGTTCGACTTTGCTGTTAAGAACTGTCCAGCTTGCTCTGAAGATAAGTGGAATTAAGTAGGTTCCTGTCTTTCTGAACACATGTAAAACAGGACTCAAGTCAGTTCTACAACCACGAAGCATGTTCAAAGTATTCAGGTAAAATATATATATATATATATATATATATATATATATATATATATATATATATGTATGTGTGTATATATATATTTATATTTACATGCACTCATTTAAATATATATATATATATATNTATATATATATATATATATATATATATATATATATATATATATGTATGTATGTGTGTATATATATATTTATATTTACATGCACTCATTTAAATATATATATATATATATATTTAAAGTACTTATCTACATATCTAAATAATGAGTTACCATTACTTGGACACTTTAGCTCTAGTTAGTATAATGCATTTAAAGGGGGAGCCATCTTCCAGATTTATTAAAATGATAACCATATGCCTGTGGTAGTCGTATAAACATTATAATAAGAGAGGTATGCATGATTTGAGTCATTGACTTAGGGAAGAAAAGAATTACTGTGTCTCAAGCTTGGTAAAGTTGATTATACTTTATGAGTATTAGTGTTTTGCCTACATGTATGTGCGTGTGCCACATACATGTAGTACCCATTAAGGCCACAAAAAGGCATCATCAAGTCCCCTAGAAGTGGAGGAATAGACCATTGTGAACCACTACATGAGTGCCAGGAAGGAGTTAAAGATGTTCTTCAGAGCAGCAAAGCTCTTACCCACTGAACCACCTCAGCAACCCCATCTCAAGCTTTAGACTCCAACGTCCTGGCCAGTCATTCTGCCTACATACACCTCAGTTTCCTTTCCTGTGCAATGGGGGTGTGGCTTCTACTTCCTGCCTCTCAGAGGTGTCCTGGAGATTTATGAGATCACTTTGCTACAGCATCTCAAACTTGGTGGGCAAAGGCACTAGGAAAACCTGAGCTTCATTATTCATTTTGTTCTGGGACAGGACCCTTGGGGGGTCCTCAGGAAAAAAAAAAAGAGCAAATAGAGTCATTTTTACTGCCAGACAAGAGAAATGTTTTCACCCGAAAGTCCAAATTCAGCGGAAAATGAGGCTGTGGAAGAATGGAGCAGAGTTCTGACTTGGAAACTCTCTGCTCTTGCATGTTCCCTGTATTTTTAATCCTGCATTGTTATAACATAAACCTTAATTCGGCACAATTGTGTGCATTGTGTGTGTGTGTGTGTGTGTGTGTGTGTGTGTGTGCCTGCTTATGTTAGAGGAGAGGTGGTGAGGGAGACTTTTAGGCAAACGCATTTAGGGAAATTAATTTCTCTTTATATGATACTCATTTATGAAACTCTTGGTGTGACCTCATTGACTGTCCTTACAATGGCAAAGAACTGTATTGTATCGAATGATTTAACTTCCTGTAGAAAGAGAAAAAATATGGTCCACAAAACAGTCATCTTAGCCGGACATGGTGGCGCATGCCTTTAATCCCAGCACTCAGGAGGCAGAGGCAGGCGGATTTCTGGTCTACAAAGTGAGTTCCAGGACAGCCAGGGCTATACAGAGAAACCCTGTCTCAAAAAACCAAAAGCAAAAAAAAAAAAAAAAAAACCAACATCTTTCTTAACTCTATTTCTGTACATGGTAATGGACTACAATTGTATAGAAGTAGCATTTTCTGCCAGGTCATATACTTATAGAGTATAAACAATAAGGTGCTTGGAAAGATACAGCTTCTCAAGCGAAAAGATTTGATAGAGTGAATAATCCCTAGCTAACCATATGCTCAACCGTTCCCTTGGAAAATACCCAGAGGATGCTGAGATGGGTATCCACATTATGTCCTGTTTACTGGGATCCTCTATAGTGAGAAGCACAGACGAGCACCACCTCCACCTCCGTGTTTCTTTGGTGTCTCATACCTTAACCCTGACACCTCCATTGCAACTCACCTTTCACCCTAACTGGAAAAAAAAAAAAGAATCATTAGGTGTCTTTATATTTGACACTACAAGTACTGGAATGCCCTTGGGTTATTGCCAGATCGTGTAATAGAACCCTCAACATTTGACTTCCTTTCTTAATTTAAAGGAACACTATCCTGGGAACTTTGATAGTTCTGCACCTTGACTTGCTTCTTGACCTGTGAGGCCCTCAGATCAAAGCCTACCTTCTTAAGGAAAGGAACAGGGCATAGGTTTTATGGGCTATGAACTCTATATGCAGACTTAGAACTGGGAGCAAAAGAATGGTTCTACTTGACTTCTTCTGTTTATAGGAAGGACTCAGTAACATAACTCACCTTTGACAGCCTCAGGGAAGGACTTGGCCACCTTGACTGGGACTCTTACCTTTTCTTCCATCACAGGGCACAGCAGGATTTTCTTCATCCTCCCCATTTCATCCTCATGTCCTGATGCCTCCCTAGGCTCTGATGGGCATGCTGGGTTTGGGATACCATGCCTAGCCCTAGAAACAAAGAATGCGAAGTTCACAAGCATTCCAGATACCATCTCATCCCTTGTTACTCAGAATGGGGTGTTTGGATCAATGTGGTCATTATAAACTTAGGAGATTGTTAGAGACAAGGATTCCTGAGTTTAACTTCACACCTTCTCCTTTTCAAGAACTCCAGGAAACACATCAACACATTGTGGTTTGAGATGTGATCTTCTAATTTAACATGTTCCTGGTTCCTGATATGATTTTCCCCTTCCCAGGGAATGCCACCAATGAGAACCTTGGACAGAAGTAAATAGAGCCAGTACCCAGATTACCAATACAAGCCTCAGCTCTGAAAAGGCAAGCTCTCAAGTTAAAGCAGAACCCCGAGAATTGGTCCCAACAGTTGACTCTACATCGGGTCCTCAAGGTAACTCTCATACAAATGTGTCTCGTTTTAACCTAAATAAAATCAACTCTCTGAAGTAGCCACAATTTCACACACAATAGCCATCCCTGGCAAGTGGTTACATACTGGACAACATTGACATAGGTGATGTCTATCATCCCAGTGGGCTCCACTGGAAAATTCTGATGTTGACTTTGGATTAAAGCAATATTTTAATACAGCAACCACAAAGTTTAATTTGACCCCCACAAACCACAAAATTATTTTCATTGCCATTTCATAACTGTAATTTTGCTACTGTTCTTTATCATAATGTAAATTATCTGATATGCAGATGTTTTTAGGTGACTCTTGTGAAAGGGTCAAACCTAGATTAAATGATGGGGATGTTAGCTATCACAGCCATAACAAAAGCACTGGTTTCCACAATAACAATTGGTATGAATTAAATGTTTATTGTAAGCTAAGGCACTATGTGCCTTCCTTTAAAAAATAATCTTCCAAATTATGATATAATTGTCATCTTGAAGTGAATAGGGATTTAAGTGGAGCTGAGAAACTCTAACAACCAAATAATCCTTTGAAGAATTGGGCTGCCATTAAAGCAAAAGAATTACTAGAATGTAAAGAAACTCTCAGACCACAATGGAGGTAAAGGAGTAAAATGTCAGGTATGGAATTTGTTCCCTCTTTCTAAGACTAGACTATGTTATGAGGGGCTAGAATCTAAGAGTAATTAAACTGTCCATTTGGAATTCTGCTGACGGGATCATTGTGTAATTTTGCATCCACAGCTGAATCTTTTCTTGAGTTAACCTGCTGTAATATATATATATATATATATATATATATATATATATATATATATATTTACCTATGACCCTTTGGCTACACAAAAAATGTTGTGTTCCATTTTGAGTTCAGTTTTCAATTGCAGAACCGCTACTTATCTTTCTGCTCCTGCAGATAGTTGATGAACACTATATCCTGCCTCATGAGGAGTCTGCTATCTGTTACACCTTTGGCCAAGGGGTTTGTGGGTTGTGTCTGTGCTCTCTGACAACCACCAGGGCTGAAGATGTAATTGTAACTACCACTGTCTCTTCTGTTGAGAAGGGTGTTCTTGAAGGGTCCTTCAGAGATCAAAGATGGTCATACCCACTCTCTGTCTGCACTCTGGGAAGCTCATGAGCTTCTGTCTACATCACTTTTGAGTCTTAAGCAGGCATTTACAGGCTCTTTGCTAGAAAGCTTGGATGTACACAGAGGGGCATTCAGCACCACCCTAGAGCCCTGGAAATGGTGGGCCAAGGTTCTTCTAGAAGGCAGCTTAACCCAATTTTCCAAAATCTAATTCGCCATTCATAGCACCTCATTTCAAAGCACTGACACTTCTCCAAGGAACAAAAGATTAATGAGAAGGGCTCATCTGAATGGCTCCTTCCGTTAAAATCAGAAGTTCTATGTAGACAAATTCCAATCTCCACCCTGAAGCTCACAAGCCCCGGAGGTACAGTTATCATGGCTTCCAAAAATGAAGGCTTGGTCTTGTGTATACATTCCATCTTTCACCTCCCACTAACCAGCTATTTGCTCTCCACTGAAACCTATGACCTAACCTCTCTCTACATTTCCCAATGAGAATTGAATAAGCACTGGAGAGGATAATAAGGGTGGGGGGTAAAGGTGTAGCCTAACAGCCTTGGACTTCCAGAAAGAACATTATTGCTTCCTCGTGTGGACGGAGTCCATCTCCACCACATTTGGATAATCATAACATCTTCTTTCCCTTTATCCTACATGCTTAGTAACAGAATCATAGATGTTTAAAGCTGCAAGAAGCACAGAGTACAGCTAACCCGTTGGATTTTCAAATGTACTTTAATGACAAAATCCTATTTAAATAAAGCTCTTATGTGGAAGGCCAGTACTTAAAACAGCAGCTATGCTTCCATGGTTGGAATAAGGAGATGTGATGGCTGCAGTCATGTGATTGACCCGAATCTCAAGTCATTATTATAGCCCAGCCACTCATTTACTGATGGGAAATCTAAGGCCAAGAGGGGAGAAAGACCTTTCAGGTGACTTTTTTTTTTTTTTTTTTTTTTTTTTTGGTAACTCTAAAACAGAATTTCTCAGGACTTTTGGGTAGCCTTCCTGTTGTCTTTTGCTTACCCATGGTGCTTTGGATTAGGTACTTCCTCTGTTCCTCAATGAGAAATCTCATGATTGGGTAGATTTTAAGCCACACAGCTGTTAATGGGAAGGGCTGAGAAGATTTCGCCAATTGAGCTTCTCAATTCTAATTTAGCATTTTCTTGTACTTCAACCAACATCAGGGAGCTGTTTCAGGTAAGAGGGGAATGTGTAGATAATATTACCATTAGTTTAACATATAAATACAATCTTGAATGATAGTCTTGCTTTCAGGTACATTTGGGACCATTTAAATGTCATTGTATATTTGGACTCAATAAAATGTTATTGCTTTTTCTAAATATACCAAATCTTAAATTTTATGGAAGCCAATCTCTGTGGCATTTACTATGCAAATTGTTTTGCAGAAATTATCTCAGTCTTTATCACTACAATATGAGAAGGCAGATCCATAGCTCCTGTCTTATTTAAGAGTCAACGTAGATTCAGAAAGATGTTAGTGGTTAAAGACAAGTTCAATGGTTAAGGTTATCTGCTTCCAAAGAATGGGTTCCTACTAATTTTGTGATCCTAAAAAACTGTGCTTCATAACTTCTGACTTGATATTGATATCATCTCTGTATTAGGTTCTTTTCTTGATGCTGAGACATAAAATGAGATGGCTAGTCATACTGCATTCGAGGTCAAGAAAGGAGAGACAGTGAATACCTGCTTCTTTTCCTGTAGTATAGGACCCCTGCTCACATTTAGGATGGATCAGCCCAGTTTAATTAGCTGGATGCATAAAATTCCTCCCAGGCATGCCCAGAGAATGTGTGCCTCTAGATTATTCTAGATTTTACAGACATACAATTGCCACCAGTTTTCATTCAAAAGGGAAGCACATAATGCTAAAGATAGCAACACTCAATTTCTCCAGTACCATCACTTCCAGAGAATCAACCTGATAATACCTTTACCAGGATGTCCACACTGCTCTTAGTAGAAGCAGCAACCATCTCCCTTTCACTTTTCTAAGAGTTAGATGGATGGGTGAGTGAAAGTAGTATCCTGGATTCTATGCCAAGCTGAGATTCTTTGCCACAATGAACCTCATTTATAAGCACAAGACCATTTCATGGGTTTATAAAACAACCAAGATGCTAGGCAAGAACAGTAGAAAGCCAATGGTTATCACAAAACCTATAGGGTGGTGTCATGGCAACACAGAAAAAAGGGAACTAGTAACTATCAAGCCTTTCCCAGAGCATCTTTGCACATAGAGTCAAAATTATTCTTCTGGTAAACCCACATTGCTAAAAAGTACCAAAAATTGTCTTGATCCTTTATCACAAAATACCAGAGAAATAGAGTATGCTACTATTTATCACTTTTTTTCTTCTATTCCCTCTGGAACACAATCTCATGTTTCATCTAGGTTGCCTATAAGTTTCATACAACAAATTCAAGCATCCATGCCTAGTGCTTCCTTACTAAGTAGAGTTGGCCTAAAAATAAATCCATCATTTTTCACTTGAAACTTTCCTGTCAGTTGGCTTCCAGGACTTCATTCCCTCCTGTTTTTTTTTGGAGGTGGATAGGTGGGGTGAGGGTTGGTTACTTTTTCTTATCCTCCTTCAATAATGCTTCCTTCTTGCTTCTTCAACCTCTGACATTATTTTGTCTTCAGAATCAGTTTTCAAAAATATTTCTCCATCTATATTAATTGCTGCTAATCTCAAGAAATCTAGCAATAGTTGACAATTCCCAAAGGTATATTTCTATTTTGGAATCTCCTTTGAACTATAAACTGGTGAGTGAGTGAGTGTGTGTGTGTGTGTGTGTGTGTGTGTGTGTGTGTGTTTAAATGTATAAATGGGTGTCTATGAACATGCATGTAGAGTCCAAAACCTCAAGTATTGTTCATCAGAAGCCATCTACTTTGATTTGGGGGACAGCATCTCTCAGTGAGACCTATGGCAAACTAATTAAGGTGGACTTTCTGGCAGGCAAATTCCAGGGCTCCTCCAGTCTCCACCTCCCTAGTTCAAGGATGATGACTGAACATCTCCACATTGACAATTTGTGTGGCTTCTTAGGCCAATCTCAGGTCTTTGTGTTTGCATTGCACATACTTTACAACAGATTTCTCCCACCAGCTCAATGGGTTACAAACTTTTGAAGTGAACTATTTATTTTTTACTTCTACTGGAATATCTAGTAGGTCTCTCCAAACTCCAGATGACACCTTCAACTTCATTTTATCCAGCTTCAAACATGCCAGTTCCACTGTAAGTGTTCAATTGCTTAGGAAAAAGAAAATGAAATAAATCATGGGAGGTATGAAGAGAGGGAAAGAGACAGAGAGGGATTGAGGGAATAGGGAACTTGATTTCATCTTCAATATGGAAAGTAGTCTATCATTTACCATAATCCACAATTGCTATATCTCATCCATCAGGAACCTTTACCCCCATGAAATAGCTGAATAGACTAATTATCATTATCTCTCTGATCTACACTTATATTTCTATGGCCTTAGTTGTTGTAATAACTTGCTTCTTGCATCTTTCTCTTTAAGAATTCCATAACAGTATTTTTGAATCTTCTTCAGACCTATTATGCTTCTTAAATTTTTGTTGGCTCCTCATGTGCCTGTAAGTTACACAGTTCATGTGTTCTTCTAGCTAGATTATTTCTGATTTCTTTCATTATTTTAATCCACTGCAGTCTTACTTTACTCCAAACTGTCTGGCCCATTTGTTTTCTTCAAAGACGTCAAGAATAATTCTGCTTCAGGAATTTGTGAGCACTGTTTATCCTGCTGTGAAATCTCCTCATCCAGAGAGCCCAGTGGCCTCTCCTCACTTCCACTGAGTTCTTCTAGAACATCTTCTTGTCAGTGAGGTCATCCCTTCACATATGTCCATGGCAACTAGTCTCCAGGGGCTCACTAAGCTGCATCTTCTATTATGCATGATGTCTCTACTCCTCTCTCTGCCTATGGACTGATACTTTGGCTTGCTTTAGACCAAAACATCTGAAAATACTGACATCTCCTGACCTTCAGGGCTAGACCACAAGGAGTCTTACAGCTTCCATCTGGAGCACTTACGATACTTGTACTCTTGTTGAGAGGAGACAGCACATGATAAGTAAGCTTACTTAGGTCTACTGTCCTATGAAGGACTCCTGGGTAGCTGTGGAATAAAGGCAGAAGACACTTGTTCATAGTCTAGCTGTTGCAGCCATCCTCATTACCTATCACTGTGAATGAAGAAACTATAATAAACACCCAATCCTTTTCAGTACTTCAGATGATAACAAGAATGCCCCCTGAAGGACTGAAATCGCGTGAAAAAACCCAACTCGCAACTGCTCACTGATGCCACAGAATCATGAAAAACAATAATAAATTTTGTTCAAGCCCATGAGTTGCATAGAGTTATCTTGTGTAGTGGCTATACATATCTGGAACATTAGTCAATGCCAGCTGGATCTGTCCTTTAAACCCATACATGTCGTGTCATGGTATCTTTATCTATCTTTCTTCTTCCTTTTCATTTTTATTCTTTGATATTTTATCATTGTCTCAGTCACTGCATATTCACATGGCTATTATTTTCTTCTAAGAAGCAAGGACTTAGTTACTTACTTAGCAAGTGTTTCCTGATATAGCCTAGACTAGCCTTGAACTCATGGCATAGCTTAAGCTGACCTCTGATTTGTAGCCACCCTTCTTGGTCAGCCTCCCAGGGCTATGCTTACCAGCATGGGCTGCCATGGGGGACTAAGCATGTGGACTTATGAATAAGACTAGATAGACGTCTGCTGTATGAATGTGCTTCTCAAAGGACTGGAGCTCAAGGAGAATATGTTGGGTGAATGACTACATCTTTTATATGATTACATCTATTATTTCCTATATTTCTTTGTTTCTAAGTACAACAAAACCTTAAGAAAGCAGAGAAGGCGATGAATGAAAAACGCTCCCAGGTCTACAACATTCATTCCCATGGACACAACATCTGGTAGGTCTATCAGTGTCCCAGATCTCACCTTCCCATGGGAACAGAGCTTATAAAAACTTTAACAGGCATTGACAGTGGATAAAAGTGGATGAAGGAAGATGAGTGCTTGGGGTTTCAGACATAACCCAAATGCAGGCTGTTTGCAGGATCAAATTGAATTCTGGTAGAGTTCTGCCCTGGGAACCTGCCCAGCTCACCCTTCCTTCTGCCAATGGATTGAAGGTGTGCTGATGCCTCCTCATTCTATATGCTCAAGCACAGTGAGTACGATGATGAAAAGATACACTCTTCCCACTTCCAGTTCAAGAAGAGGAAGAAATGAGAAAAATTAACAGAATAAAGAAAATTGCTCAAGTTGAAACAAACTGCTATAAAGTATTTACAGTGCTTAACACATTGGCATGGCATGTTTCCTCATTGCAACAACCTCAAAGTTAGCTGTATTTAACCTGTTTCTGTTGGTACTTCTAGGGCTTGTGGGTGCCAGCTGTATATCTATCTTCCAAAGGAAAAAATAGATTTAACTAAAATAATGAGTTTACTAGTTTGGCACAGAGGCATGTGCATGAAAACACATGAAGATAATATCATCACAGAAAATAACTCTAAAATTCTTCAACATTCATTAGGTTTGTGAGTAATATGTGTGAATAAAACATCTTTTGATGGCGAATAGTGATATTTCCAATATTGTCCAGTGCCTTCTAGTTCTCTAGAAGGGAAAGTATCACTATGCAATGATTCAGTGTTGCCCAGGAATATATGGATAATCCTTATCATTTGACTATTATTCATAGCTCCACACCCATGGAAGTTTTCCCACTACAATTTTATCCTGTACCAGAGAACTGATCCAACAAGTATTTTTTTTTTAAATCTCTTTCTAAGACTGAGAAGGTTGAGGTGAATAGTCCTCATATTCTTATGGATTTAGAAAAATATCACCTATGAAATGGGAATAAATGCAGTATGTACTTATTCCCTTTCTGTCTATGGAGGGAAACTGGTGCTGGTACAACCCTGCTGTGTCTCTGTGTTCTGAATGGTCTCCTCCTCTGCATCTGGGATGTTGTAGAATAGTGCAGCAAGGATGAAGGGATATGTCTGTGTGCTGGAAGAGGACGGTGGCCACAGTTTTTCACAACATCAGTAGGAAAATTATCAAGTCCCAGATGAGCTTTTCTAGGACAGGGTAAGTGAGCGGTATTCTGATGATGGACACTATGAGAACCATTGAATTTCCATTTGGGGAGTCATCAGAGACTCCTCTGTCAAATTATTTGTGATTCTTCAATGAGAAAATGAAAAGAACACACACATAGAGGGACAGACAGACAGACAGACACAGACAGACAGGAGACAGAGACAGACAGGAAGACAGGGAGAGACAGACAGAAACAGAGATGCAGAAAGAGACAGAGATAGGGACAGAGAGAGCACTGAGACTGTCCAAAGAAATGTCAAGGGGTGGATGCATTTCATAACACAGAAACGTAATTATTTCAATTCATGCGACTCTTGCTTTCCCTGGTGCCACCTTCCCAAGGTGTTGGAATCGAAAGTCAAGGGGGATTCTCTTCCCCTCTTACTGCTGCGCTGTCAGTTGGAACTTTCTGAGTGCTTTTAACCTTAATGGGTTAACTTCATAAAAACCGCAGCTCTTTATTCCAGCCGGAGATTTCCCATCATACTTTAGGACCAGCGAACCGTCCCTTCTTTGATGGCACCTTTTGGCTCCACAATAGAAGCCAATTTGTTAGACTTCTTTACAGGTCAGGGGCTGCGTGAGGATGTGGAGGGCGCAGCAGTGGGCACTGGAAAATGAAGTTGTATTCGCTTGGCAAATTATCCGTCTGCTGCACTTTATGGGCACTGATTTCCTTCCCTCTCCAGTTCTCTCTCTCTGTCCCGTTCTCATTCTCCAGTCTTTTTTTTTTTTTTTTTTAAACTGGGCAAGCGTGTACGTGAGATATCGTCACATAGCCAGTTAATGTAGGTTAATAGATTGATTCCAGTGACACGGATCATAATGAACAGTAAATTGTTTTATCTCTTAAGTCTTATTTGGTCAGCCAGGAAAACATATGAGGTAATATGGCTTGGACTAAATGGACCGTATAATAGATCTCCTTCTAAAGAATAAGGACAGGGGTGACAGCGCCTCTTATGATTAATGAAAATAATAATGGTCCTGAAATTAAAATTTTTCTAATTTTTTTTTCCTTCTCCTCTCTTGGCTGCCACCAAAAACTTCAGCTGGGGGATGATTTGTGTACAATAACTGGACCTGACTTCTTTCTCTGCTAAGAATACAGGTTTAGGGACTGGGAGGAGACAAAGCAGAAAAGCAATGAATTGGTTTATAGATTTCAAAATATGCCACTTGGAGGCCCAGGATGCTTAGTGACACCTGGTGATCAGGTGTAAGGCCCACTTTCTTTCTTTTTTTTTTTTTAATTATTTTTTTAGATATTTTCTTCATTTACATTTCAAATGCTATCACGAATGTCCCCTATACCCTCCCCCCCACCTTGCTCCCCTGCCCACTCACTCCCACTTGTAAGGCCCACTTTCAATATGACCATCTAGATAAATGTTCAGCTATCTGATATGCTATGTCAGTTTGATTATTTACCTAGATTGAAACAAATTCCACTCTCACTTTTATTTTTAAATCTCACCATTTTTCTCCTCCACCGGCATTTTTCTTTGAGCAAGGAAATCTTATTTGAACCCATACCTATGCATCAAGGACCATTTTTCTCACTGGCTATTAGCAAAAGCAAATGCATGTTGCAGGTTTTGGTTTTGATTTTGCTTTTCTTTTAAACAACGTCATATTTTGAAATCCGTTGGGGGAGAAAAGGAAAGGTGAATAGATTTTGAGTGGGTACCAACAAAACCAAGGCACTGCCACTCTAGAAGGGGGAGCATGGGGATGAGTTTTTAAATCCTGTCCCCACAGGGTTGCTTACTCTGCAAATGCTGGTGGAATACAGGATGCTGATGGGATACAGGATGATCATCCAATTACAGAAGGCTACTGGTCTCTGGGATATGAGGAAAGGAAGCACTTGGGGATCCAGCAAAAGGGGTATGGGTCTTCACGTGCCACGTGACAAAGGGTTATTACTTCAGAACCATTTCTTCCACACTGCAGATCACATATCACTTGGACAGCAGCCTGAGAAATGTGTGCAGGCAATTCTAGGAGGAAGGCCTCAGAGCAGAGGCCACCCATTTCAGTCTCAGATTCTGTACAAAGTCGGTCCAATTTAGTTTACCGAGAGCTTGTCTTCAGGACTGGCTTCTGGAAATTTCTCATGATAATATACCATATTTCATCTGAGTTTTAGAAAAGCAGTTGAGAAATCAGGTCTTGAGGGAATTGTTACTACTTTGAAAATACACTGGTCATCCTATGCTAAGAGAGAAATAGTAGGCCAATGATGACAGTTGTTTAAGGATTCAGTTATAATCAAGTTCCTCTAAAAACATGAATTGCTAATATTAATATTTACTTTTCCAAGCATCTATCCTTGCAAGATATAAAACCAAAGCTCCCATTTATTTGTAAATAAAACTTTTAACAAAATATTAGATCTGTGGTTATTAAAAGAGAAGAGGGTCTTTTATTAAACATACTTTTGAACCATAAATTACAAAACTGTGTATGATAAATTCTATTTATGTTTATAACTTTCACATAATTAAATATAAGATTATGTACTGCATATTTCTGCATATATCCACCAGTATATACAGGTTCCTATTCATCACTATCTGAAGAAATAATTGGTCAACATTTAACCTGTGTTACCTTCAAAGAGATAAAATGTTGGATATTTAAACAAGAAGGAAATTACAGACTTCTTTAGTCATCTTTCACATTTCCATAAGCAATCATTACTCTTGGTGTTAAATAGAAACCTATATATGTCTTGTCTTTTGCTTCCCCAAGATATTGAACAGTAAACAACAAGGGATCTTAGAACAGAGTTTGAAAGTATTTACTCTTTCAAAATATTTGGCAAGTTCACACTTTTAAGATATTTTTTGATATTCAAAAATTATTATTAAATATATAAATTAAGCTATATGTCAATTTGAGGAATGAGATTACATATCAACATATTCTGTTGTGTTGCTTTTATGTCTATTACTGGATTTTACCATTTTATTCCATGTGTTTACAATTATTTTGTAACCCTGTTCTTTATAGATTTTTTTCCCCAATTTTATTATCTCTTAGACAAGATATATAGTACTTGAATTTGGAAAAGCATGAACTGTTCAAAGAATTCTTAGTAGTAACTCTTATGAATAAAAGAAATGCTTTCAATATTTTGCTGAGTTTTGAGATTAGAACAAAATCTTGGGTCTGCCATGACAAGAGCCCAATTGCTCAGAAACCACAAGAAGAGACACTTCATTTGAGAAACCAAGTTAGAGCCTGCAAACTGGGAATAAACATTCATTGGCTGGGGAAGGATGCCTGCATGCATGAGGACCCAGAGTTGATGTCCAGTTCAGCATAAATCCAGCATAGTAAAATCTGTTTACATTCCCATCAAGTGAGAAAGAGATTTAGGAAGACCAGAAGTTCAAGGTCATCTTCATCTACACAATGAGTTCAAGACACACTGCCTTAAAAAACAAAAGTTTGAAAATATTCAAGTTCTCATTGAATGATATTAAATGACCCAAATGTAGGCACAGATGGTAATACTGGTTTTGACCCATGATACCTGATGACTGAGAAGCCTGGAACTCAGTTCACCCACAAAGCACAGTGGAGAGCTCTTAAGGGTCATTGAGAGAGTTTCCATTTGCCCCATACTGTGTTTAATCCAATGTGATGTCCCTTGCTTTTTTTCTTGTGGTGATCTAATCAAACAATTTATACTAATTCCGAATTAAGCTCAAATCTGCCAATAAGTAAAAGTTGTCTAACTTATGTCTTCATCCACTTATCTTGTCAATTTTGAAAATTTCAAAGGAACGATTTTTGAACTAGAGATTAAAAAGGTTGCTAACATGGACACTCAAAGAAACTCTTCTATTTGAAAATCCTTAATAGTACTTTTTATTTTGCTGTTTTTATACACAAATGCAACATTTATTTTCCTTTTAAAAATGATTTATGTTTATGTGTATGTATGTTTTGCCTGTATGTATACCTTTGTACTAAGTATGTGCAGTGCCCACAAAGTCCAGAAAAGAGTGTTGTATCTCCTCAGATTAGACTAACAGACGGTTGTGGGCTGCCATGTGGATGCCAAGAGTTGAACCTGGGTCATCTGGAATAGCAGTCTGTGCTCTTAAAGGTTCCATCATCCCTTTAGCTCCTAATGCTACATTTAATTTTAATTACCCAAGCATACTGGAGAATTACTGGGATAGTATCCATATGGCATAAATAAATAAAAACATACATCATAATGTCATACAGCAAAAACTTGTTGGTTTGATGGTTTGGTTGTTTTGTTTTTAGGTGTGTGTGTGGGTTGTTTATTATTGTTTGGTTAGATTTTTGTTTTTTGTTTTTTGTTTTTTTCGATTTTTGTGAGATTTTTTTGTTTGTTTAGCTGGGTAGTTCATTTGTTTGTTTTTGTTTTTCAGACTTGTTTTCTCTGTTTAACAGCCTTACTAGAACTCACTCTGTAGACCAGGCTCTCGTCAAACTCAAAGAGACCTTCCCTTCTTTGTCTCTCCAGTGCTGGGATTAAAGGCATGTGCCACTATACCCTGCTACCACAGAGATTTTTGATTCACAAACACACATATGTGGAAAGCATTCATATGTGAACTTGACAGAAGAAGGTAAACTATATAAATAAATATAGATATACATTAATTCCAATTCTGCGAAAGAAAAGAGATCCATAGAGAACAAGAATTAAGGAAAACAGTGATGATTTCGATCTGTTAGAATTATGGTATCACTTAAAAAGAATGTTTTTAATCTAGAAAATTTTGAGATGGATATTTTACCTTCATAATTAAGAAAATAATTATTCCTTTGCACTAGGTACTCATTTTAATATTTCATATAAAATAACATATACATTCACCATATCCAGTCTTTGAGCTAAATGCTATTTTTACTTTTTCTAGAAAAAAGAAAGTAGAGTGCCATGCAGGTTGAGTAATTGACTCAAGAGCATATAGTTGATAAGTCACAGTACCAAGGTTTGAATGCCAGCTGCTTTACTCCAAACCAGGAGCTTTTGACACACTTCATAATAACTTAGATTGTCCCAGTCACAGACGTGTGAGTAAACGGATTTTTATGCTGAGTATTGCTTGGTCAGCTGAAGCCTCTGATACCAAAATGTGAACAGGAAGAAACACGTGAGCTTCTTTCTGATGTCAAGGTTCTGAGCTGCTCAGTTTGACAAAATGTATTTGTCTTCATTTCCTTGGTAGGTTGTGCTAACAGGTTTATGATGGGCAATTTTGGCCTTTTGTTTCCATGGTCAATAAGGCCATGCTGTGTAAAGACTTCATCATTGCAACTCTGTCTTTTACGGTACCAAGTAAAGTAGCTCTCCTCAGATCAATGTGAATAGATTAGTCCAAGTGCCCCAAGGAATTAATCACAAAATTATTGACAACATACTTAATTTTGAAATACTTACAAGCATTGCAGGAAGCAATACATGCTTTAAATACCTTGATCCATTGCTATAGCTCTGTACAAAGTAGAAAGGTGCAGCTTTATAAAGAAGAACCTACATGACCCCACTGGCCTGAGTTTCCCCTGACTGACTCCTTGGAGCTCTGAGATTCTCTATCTAAGTATGTCCTCCTTGACTTCATCATCTACTGTTCCTGGCAAATAGAACAGAAAGTATGGCTGGCCTTCCATTTTACTGAGCTCTTCATCCCTAGGTTTAACCAACACTGGATTAACAGTGTTGCAGAAGATTAGAATCTTCTGCATGCATTGGTCATGGACAGAGTTTGAAACCCTGTCTTCAATCTGAAAGGCATATATTATAATGTCTACTGACATGGTATTACTACTGCATTGGTTGTTATGAGAAAACAAGAGAATATTTTAAGTGTACAGGGATACATGTGTAGGTTATATTACAAGTACTCTGCTGCTTTATATAAGGAACTGGGCATCTACTGGTTTTGCCATTTCAGGGCATCTTTATGTCCTAGAATCAGTCTCCATGAGGTCAGTGTGTGTGTGTGTGTGTGTGTGTGTGTGTGTGTGTGTGTATGAGAAAGACAGAGACAGACAGACAGACAGACAGACAGACAGACAGACAGACAGACAGACGGAGAGAGAGAGAGAGAGAGAGA
>NC_034590.1:43024687-43027668 GCF_900095145.1 Mus pahari | reverse complement strand
TGTGGGTACTGAAAGCTGTAGCTTTTGCCAGCTCCTCTTCAGGTTACTACTTTTGGGTCCATCTCGCTGAGTCCTAGGACCTTTGGGATAACTATCAGGGCATGCCGTTTGACACAGTCTGGCATCCTTGACTACTGTCTGGAAATTGAGAAGGACACAGTGACTCAGCCTGTTTCTCGACCTTCACTCTGCACACCTCTTTTCTGCCCACTGTTACCTTATCTTGTTCTCATGCCTACCCTCCTTTTGACTTTATTTATTTTTTTCTATCTCTTGCATATTTGTACTCTGTCCTCTTTGGTTTGGGGGGAAGAAAACAAGGAAGTGTTTTAAAATGATAATTATGTTCTAATGAGTATAAATACAGCCCTCATACTCATCAGGGAAAAGAAAACCATAAATTTAAAAAATAAACTCATAATGTAATCAGTGTGGGTAGGCATTTGAGTTCTTACAAGTACAGTGAGAAAAGCTCACCCCACCCCAAAATCTCAGCAAAATGTCCCCCTGCTTCTTCTCTGATTCAACTCACTTTCCACAAAGGCCAGAGCATAAATTACTGTATAAAACTGTTGCTACTCTAAATGTTCATTCATTTTGCAACAGAATTGCTCAGAACTTTACCCATTTCATAGTTTGGCTTGTTTCTGAGTTCTGCCTTCAGCATTTACACATTTTAATATGCACCCTGAGTTCTGGATTCCAGACACTCATCCATCCATGATGTGATCCCTATGTCTTCAGCAGTGAAAAATCACAGGTCCAGTAGCTGCCGAGAACGTACATCTTTCTGTATGTGCACATTCAAACGTGAAACTTAAGAATAGCCTTCAGGAACCTTGTGTTAATTAAAAGGGGGAAATCAATGGGCCTGTGAATCCTCCTTTTCCTAGGTTTGATTAACATCCTAGGCAAAATTAAGGACTGTGCTGAACAGAGAATGTGACATGGGAGAGAGGCATTTACCACATATAGGGGACTCTCTCCCTACCTCCAGCCCATACAAAATACATTATTTTATTTTTTTATGGAAGGGAAAAAAAAGATATTAAAAAAGCCAATGACTGATTTTGCCTCTTGAACCAAATCAAATATTTTCTTGTCAGAGTGCTCATAACTGCAGGCTGCAGAGGTCAGGGCCCTAACTTTCTCCTTCAGAAGGTTGCTAGTGGAATGTCCCCGCGATTAAGGCGCCTTTTGTTTTCCTTGGGAGGGTTTTGCTTACACTGGCAAGGGCCTGAGACAAGCTGAGGTTCTCTAGACTCTGTTTATTAGATTTTTATCTTCTTATCAGGGTCCTCCTTAAATCATGTCAGCATTTTACCCCTCTTCAGGGATTCCTGGTGTTTTATTGTCTATGAGCTGCTTGGGGTGGGGGTGGTCGGAGAGGGAGCTCAGCTAACAAATATAACATTTATATAATCGGAGGAACGGGGAGGATTCTGCGTTCTTATTATCCCCACACAGGGCTTGCTTTCCTTTGCCCATGAGCCCGGAGGGAAAGCTCATGGCCAGCAGAGCCCGGGCTTATTTGTCAACAGCCTGACATGGCTTCTCAACGGACAAGCTGCTTTTCACTCACTCTGACTGGCTCTTTAAACCCATATATACTTACTTAAGCGGTTCTCAATCATCCAGAGAAACCATGGACTGGGTGCCTGATAGCTTTGAACTGAAGAATATTATTGGTTTTATTCACCAATATAATCTGGATGCAGAGGGTATATGTCTATTCCTGTTCATTTGTTGTTTTTCTCAACGTTAGATTGAAACTTAAAAACCTAATTATTGAAATAAGCAAAATTCCTGTTTTCGATAAAAGTGGATTTTAAATTGTTAAGTGTGTGTCTGTGTGTGTCCCTGTGTATCTGGGTGTGTGCACGTGTGTCTGAGTATGTCAGTGTGTGTGTGAGTAAATGTAGGCATGTGTGTACATGTTTGTGTGTGTGTGTGTGTGTGTGTGTGTGTGTGTGTGTGTGTGTGTGTGCATGCATATGTGTTTGTATATATTGTTGGGATTTTACAGTATAAGGGAGAGAGGAGCTGAGACGTCAGGATGCCAAAAGCAGTGCTCAATGCTGGAAAAGTAGATTTGCTCTTTCCATTGCTCCCACGTGACTCATAATAAGGTTTTAGTTTTGTTTGTTTTGTTTTTCTGCTAATCAAAATCACACATGCTTGTTTTTTTTTTTAAGTTCTCAATCAATAAAGTTATCTAGGAAAAAAAAGTAAGTAGACAGGCAAAAACTATTCTCACTGATATCCAGTAAGACCAGAAAGTGACTGCACTATGGTGTTGTCTATGGTTTCCAGAGTTGGCAAAAGCTATGGAATGATTAGAAGAAAGAGCCTTGGGGTCCTGGTGATCTTAATATGGAAAGGTTCTTGGATGGAAAGTGATTTTTCAGTTATTAATCTTTCTCATTAGCTGACATGAGGTGAGAATTTGAAAGACACTGGGAGAATCACAATCATTAAGGAGCACAGGTCCACTGGAAAGTGGTTCAATTCCTTCGTCTGCCATTTCAAAAAACATTTATAAAATGCTTACATGCATGCAGTAATACTCTTCTTGGGATTCCAATCTGCTTGGCTTTTGGAACCATGGCACCGTGGACACAATGTCATCTGTGTCCCCCGTCTCACTGCCCCATTTCTCAGACCATGAGATTCTCTGTCCAGCTCTGAACAGCTGTATGCTCGGCTTCTGTCAGGTGTTCCTATTCTTTTTTTTTTTTTTTTAATTATTTTATTAGATATTTTCTTCATTTACATTTCAAATGCTATCCAGATTGTCCCCTATAACCTCCCCCCACCCTGCTTCCCTGCCCACACACTCCTACTTCTTGGCCCTGGCATTCCCCCGTATGGGGCATATAAAGTTTGCAAGACCAAGGGGCATCTCTTCCCAACGATGGCTGACTAGACCATCTTCTGCTATATATGCAGCTAGAGACACGAGCTCTGGGGGTACTGATTAG